>NC_142156.1:15409346-15559500 GCF_024610735.1 Ursus americanus | reverse complement strand
GTCTGGGGAGAGTCACTTCGGGATGTCATCCCCGGGGAGAGAGGAACAGCCCCCCAATATGCCAAGCCTAACAAACGTATTAACCAAGTTATAAAGATACAGATTTGTGTTACTCAATTCACAAAACAACATCGGCTTTCTAAAGAATAGGTGCTATGTATATTTTTATTGTGATAAATATGTAACATCAAAGTTACTATTGAAATTATTTTAAAGAGTACAGTTCGACTACATTTGCGATGTTCAGATGTTCAGTTTGCTGGTTCCTCAGCAGGTCAGACAGAAGTATCATATGACCCAGCATTTCACTTCGATAGATAGATAGATAGATAGATAGATAGATAGATAGATGATAGATAGATGATAGATAGATAGATAGATAGATAGATAGATAGATAGATAGATGATAGATAGATGATAGATAGATAGATGATTGATAGATAGATTGATAGATAGATAGATAGATATGTATTTTAATAGCCTCTAAACCTCTTCAATGTATATCTTCTACAAGTAATTTCTTAACCATAATTTAAAAATTCCTAGGCATTTCCTCAGGCATCCATCCCTTCAATGACTTGTAAAGTGCCTGTTCTGGGCCTTGCCCACTCAGACCCGAAGTCCTAGGGACACACACACACATGCATACACCAGTGCCACTTATCCTGGGTGTGTCTGAGCAGCAAGGGAGAACCGGGGTGGCCTTTGTGGGCTGGCGGGAGACATGGATGGACGAGTATCTGGATCTAATATGTGTGGTGGGGTTGGAGGCGTTCCAAGAGCTCCTGGTCAGGTGGACAGACAGGACACGCACAGAAGAAGTAGACCCACGGTCATAATCGGTGGCCTGGCTTTGGCCCACCGTGTCACCTCTCCTTGATGTGAAACGCGAGGTGAATACTGCCTCCCACACAGAGCTAGAGGAGGGTCAACTGAGGTACCTCCTGGGAAAATGCTTCATAAACTGGCCGTCATTATCACCACGTAGTGCTAAACACACAAGAGGAGTTATTATGATGTTAGTATGTGCATCAGAAGTACCAAAAGTCAACACCTGCTGAGCACTTCTCTTGTGCCGGGCACTTTTTCTAAGTGTGTTGTGTGCACGTGCTCATTTAGTCTTTCCACTGGGCCAGGGAATAGGTGCTTCTATAATCCCATTTCACAGATAGGGAGACTGAGGCTCTAAGAGCTTCAGGGATCCGGCCACGCTCACACCGCCAGTGAGTGGAGGGGCTGACGGTCAATCATAGATGACCAGGATGAAACAGCAGCTGTGCTCTCCCACCGGTCCTGGGCCTGCCGTCTCAGGGAAGGAGAGTGGGGAGTCCACGGCCACCTTGTGAGCCACGGGCTGCTTCTGCTCTGGCAATGTGCTGTACTTAGCCCACCTTTCTGCCTTTCTGCACACCAATAACTTCTGAACAGCGTTCTCTGCTCCTTCCTTCTGCCTTAAGTGTCCCTTCACTGACCTGCCATGCCTAGAAGACCCTCCCAGCTTGCATCTGTCCCTATTACAAGCTGTCCCCGGTGATTTACAACAAGCCTATCACTGTATTCAACTATATACTGCTCACTCACTCATGCACTCATCTCTAGAGTGGACACATGTTTTATTAAGCACATACTATGTGCTCCAAACTCTTCTAGGGCTAGGGACACCGTGGCAAAACAAAAGCAAAAGAACAACAGCCAAAACGACTGATCTAATGGAACTAACATTCTAGTGTCGACAAATAGTTAACATGCCAATGAGTTCATTTCAAATGGAGCAGGAAATAAAATAGGACAATGACCGCGAGGGTGACTGCTTCTAGATGGAGTGATCAGGGAGGGAGGAGGTGACATTGAAACCAAGATGTGGCTAATGCGAAGACACAGCCATGTGAGGGTCCAGAGGAAGAGTATTCCAGGCAGAGGCAACTCAATGCTCAGACTCATTTCTTCCTCTAGGGGAGTAAGTGAGCACTGACTGTGTGCCCTGTACTGTGCCCAGTGGGGACAGAGCAGCGAACGAGACAGTCACAGCCCTTGCCCTCAGGGCGCTCTCAATCTAGCAGGACGGGAAGTCATTAACTAGGCAAATGCACACTTGGTTAAGTGATCTCAGGTGTGCTGAGGGCTCCGAAGGACAGGAGGGTCTACCAGGATGGGGCATCCAGAGCAGGGACCGAGTCTTCCCCTCTGTAGGCTCAATGCCTCGAGCAGACTGGGCACATAGTAAGTGCTCAGGAAATGTTTGTGAATGACTGAAGAATGTTCTCTTGGTTCCTGCCTCTGCCCCCTTCAGCCACCCTGGGGGCCCTGGAGTTCAGCCTTCTCTACGACCAGGACAACAGCTCCCTGCACTGCACCATCATAAAAGCCAAGGTGAGTGAGAGACCAAGCTGGGGACCACGCGGATGCTCTGGCATGTCTAGGGGGCTTGGGAATGGCTTGGGTGACCAGGCCTGTCTACCTGTGACAGTGACAATTGATAGAAAGGGGCAAGAATTAGCCAGGACGTTCCCTTTAGACAACTTCCTTCGGGGGTGTTCCAGGGGGTTTCACTGAGCTTCAAGGGCAGAACTTCAAGGGCAGAGCTGAAGTCAGCCCAGACCGTCCACAGCCTCTGGAGGGGACTGAAGCAGAGGGGCTGCCTGGCAGCGATGACAGCCTGATTGACAGCTGACAGGCTCACCTAATGGCTCCTTCTGCTCTCGTGGCTGGCAGGCTGGAACAGCGGCCTGAGGCGGGGTCAGGGGCCCCATTGTTGCAGATACTAGGACATCTCTCTGCTGCGGACTCCAGGGGGAGCGAGCCAACTCAACTGGAGACCCCAGGCAAGCTAGATGATGCCAGTGCCTATCCCAGAAAGTAACTGAGGGGGTTTCCCCTGCTGCGAGCATGACCCATGTGAAAGCAGAAGCAAGGCTCAGGAAACAGACTTCCTGGGTTCAAGCACTAACTCCATTGCTCCCCAGTTGTGCGATTTGGGGAAAGTTACTCAACATCTCTGAGCCCCAGTGTGCCATTTGTAAATCCGGGATAATAATGTGCCTCTCCCACAAGGATGACTGAGTATGAAGTGTAAGGCGGCCACACATTCTCACTGGCCCAGGGCAGTGCTTAGCCATGCCCACGACCTTGCAGGAATAATTAAAAGCTCCCCTTTTCACTCATTTGGATGATAAGCGAGGCTAACACTTACCACAGCTCCTGGATCAACACGCCCAGGGCACGTCTTGGGCAGGTCTCGCTGAGCGCCTGTCTCGTAGTCACTGCAGCGAGCACTTACATGCCCCAAGAGCACAGTGAGGGAAGCGCATTCATTAGCCCCGTTCGTCTTCCTGGGGACCTCGGAGGTCGGGATCATTATTAGCCCCGTTGTACAAATGGGGAAACTGAGTCTCGGAAAGGTAAAGCCTGAGGTCATGCAGCTGGTAGGGATAGAGCTGGATTTGCATCCCGATGTAATGGTTTCGCTCCCTGCCCAGTCCCCTCCTTCAGCTCCAGAAATGGATGGAAGCCACACCATTACAGCCCCCTTGAGACAGGATACAGAAAGTTCACACGCTCGGGCTGGGCAGGTGACGGAGACGAGCAAAATGTGTGAGATGTTCGGCTGTGGGAGTAGCTTCGGTAAACCGGCGTGAGCAGGCCCCAAACTAAGATGTTCAAATTCAGATTTTAAAAGCATAGAGTCTGCCAATTTGCGGCCTTGCAATCCCAGTAGTCATTCCTGAAACGTTCATCAAATGCTGACTCCGTACCGGGCACTGCCCTAAATGCTGATGGTCCTAGCGTAGCCAAGAACCGGCCCTACCCTCATGGACTCACGTCAGGGAAATGGCCAAGAAACCATGGCTGTGACATTTCCTGAGTATTATACACCCTCCCAGGCTTTCCACGGTGATTTCATTCCACTTAATCTTCACAGGTTCTATCATCATTCCCATTTGACAGACGGCAAAACTGAGGTACAGGGAGATTAAGTGACTTGCCCAAATCACAAGGGCAGGAAGTGGCAGAGCTGGGGTTTGAACCCATGCAGTCCAGCTCAAGAGCCTGTGCTTTTACCCACAAGGCTACTCTATGAGCTTTTCCCCTTGCCCCCCACTTTGTGGCACCTTCTCCCTATTGTCCACACTCACTAGTGCCAGGCCCAGAGTTCACCCTTCACAGGTGAGGTCTCATTTAATCCCCCAAGGACCCCATGAACCGGGGCTGCAATCAGCCCCATGGAACAGATGGGGAAACTGAGGCCCACAGAGATTCGTGGCTTTGGGATTAGTGCTGTGAGAGGGGACAGTGGAAGCCCAGAGGTGGGACACCTGCCCAGCCCTGGCATAGGAAGATGGACAGAGTATGTCTGGGCGCCAGGAATTTGAGGTTGCTCATATTAACAAGCCCAATTTAATTCCTACCCCAGACAAACTCCCTTACCCCACGGTGTCTCACTTGAGCCTCATTCAAGCCCAGGGAGGGGGGCTGGACAGACATTGTGATCCCCATCTTATGGATGGGAAAACTGAGGTCTCAGAAATGAGTACAGGGGCCAGGGCCAGAACTCAGGTCGCCTTTCCCCAGCTTCTCCTTCTCTCCCATCCTTCTTGTTCTGGAACATTTCCTTCCATGCTAGGAATAACAGTCCAGCATTGGTGCAGCGGTCACTGTGGGCCAGGCTCTGTGCCCAGCACTTCACATGGGCACATGTATAACTACATGTAAGTGTTACTGCAGATACT
This sequence comes from Ursus americanus, assembly GCF_024610735.1. Classification (NCBI taxonomy): domain Eukaryota; kingdom Metazoa; phylum Chordata; class Mammalia; order Carnivora; family Ursidae; genus Ursus; species Ursus americanus. The sequence goes on along the minus strand of NC_142156.1, from coordinate 15,554,773 downwards.
ATTATCCCGTTTGACAGATGAGGAAAATGAGGCTCAGAGAGGTTAAGGAACTTGCCAAAAGTCACACAGCGGGGAAGTGACATGGCCAGGCTCCAAACCCTGTTTGCCTGATTCCGACATTCTTCCCAAGATACTTCATGTCCCTTCTCTGTCTTTGGAAGAAGAAGTGCAAGGGTTGACTGGTGGGCAGGACAGATGCCAGGGGCTGTGCCCGTTGCCTGTGACAGTTGAGTGCCAGGCCCTCCCAAGGCCCTCATGCTGTTGCCTTTTCTCTTGCAGGGCCTGAAGCCCATGGATTCCAACGGCTTGGCTGATCCCTATGTTAAGCTGCATCTCCTGCCGGGAGCCAGCAAGGTACCATATGGCCTGGGCCTCTCGGCAGGCTGGGCACATGGGCCCTGGCAGGCACCCAACGTTCCCAACTCAGAGCCTAAAATAGCCCCCCTATCTGGCCCCAAACCCCCCTCCTCCCTGAATGGCAAAGTCCTTGCAAGAGGTAAGGGATGGGGGGTAGACCAGGAGTTACTCCCCCTTGAGGGACAGGCGCTCTGCCCATTTCTCCAGCCCAAAAATGTGGGATCCAGGGAGCTGCTGGAGGCCAGGAGAGAAGCAGAAGCCCCGGTTATGCCATCCACCTGCCCAAATACCTTCAGTGGCTCCCCAGTGCTGACCATGGCTCACCACCACCAACCCCCCGCCCCCACTTTATGTCCCAACCAAACACTTCTCTCTCAAGAGGAATGAATAGCTGTCTCCAGGCTGCAGTACTAAGCACTTGAGAAAGTGTTTGTCATGAAGTGAAAATGCACTGCGGCCCCGCCCACCTTTCTCTCCCTCCCAGCTCGCTCACCTGCATATCACTACCTTGCTCTGGGGAAGGACAATGGAGTTAACTCTCCTTTCTTTGGAGGGACCCACTCAGAGCACATGGCTAGAAATGAAAGCGTGCTTTCTTGGAATTTATTTTCCGCTTTGTTGTATTAATTTGACATGTGTGTCCCAAAAATAAGGGTGACTGTACACTTGGTTGCATGATCTTGGGAAAATGGCTGTTAGGAATTTCTGCAAGTATGAAATGCCCCATAACACAAAGAGGACACACATGTCTGCAATCACACACACACTGTCTCTCACTCTTTTCTTTGTTTGGATTAAGAAAGGAGAGTCCCTCCCTGGCCATGGCCAAACTGTGAAGTGATTGGCCACTACTCATTCTAGCCCCCCAGTGACATTTGCTTCTCCTTGAGACTCTTTCTTTGCTCACGCCTGAATCCAAACTTGCTTTGCCAAAGCGTCCAGTGAGTCATTTACATGTTAGTATGAATTAGATTTGCTACCAGGCCACCTCTTCTGGATATAGTGTATTTTTAGCTGTCTTTCTTAGAGTAAAATGAAAACCTTGTCCCCTAAGGACTTTCAGGCATGGAGTATACGGTCTAGGGAGACAGAAGAAACCATTTCAATGCCCCCCAGAAATTGTGTTTTCACTGCCTATAAGTGAGTGACTCTTTATGTCTGCCTTTTTGGCCTATAAATCGTATGTTTTTCTCATGCTCTCTAATCTTAATGGAAAGTTCAAAGAGAGGGCCCAGCACACAGAGGAAGGGGTGGCCCAGGGTCCAGCATTGACGATGGCTGTAGCCAGCACTGGGGATGCCCTCCACTCACTGAGAGCATGCATTTGCGAGCAACTGAGCCCCTGGACACTCGTAAGGGGAGCGGACTCCTATATCACCCACCCACCTACCCCAAGTCGACCCAAAGGATGAGGCTGCAGGGCTGGCTTCCCACCAAGCGGGTGTCTGTCCATCTCTCTGGGCTGTAGTCCAACAAGCTCCGTACAAAAACCCTACGGAACACCCGGAACCCTGTCTGGAATGAGACCCTTGTCTATCATGGCATCACAGACGAGGACATGCAGAGGAAGACGCTCAGGTACCTGCTGGGTGGGGGGCAGAGGGGGGGTGAGGCTGGGCAGGCTGCCCATGCCGCTGCCAGAGGCCACTCTTGAAAACACATCTGCCTGGTGCTTTCTTTCTTTTTTACTTCTGCAAACATATGCTTTGGTAGAAACTTTTGAAAATATAGATAAACAAGACTCTTAACATCTTGGTGTCTAGACGTTCAGGTTGTGTGCATGTATCTACGTGTGCAAATGTGTCTTACAAAATTAAGTATTTTAAAAATGGACCATTCTAATAATTAATCAGCCTCTCTTAATGTATTGATGCCATTTTATATTCTTCTACAGTGTTTTGTTAAACCGCATTTTTAATTATGTAAGCAATAAGAAAATACACTTTTCTGGTCAAAAAAGAAATGATAGAGAAGGCAAAGCTGCTTTTAAATGTTAGTCCCCAGGGCGCCTGGGTGACTCAGTCGACTAAGCGTCTGCCTTCGGCTCGGGTCATGATCCTGGGGTCCTGGGGTCGAGCCCCGTGTCGGGGATCCCTGCTCAGCAGGGAGCCTGCTTCTTCCTCTCCCTCTGCCCCTCCCCACTGCTCACGCCCTCTCCTCTCTCTCTCCCTCTCTCAAATAAATAAATAAATAAAATCTTTTAAAAAAATAAAAAATAAACAAATGTTAGTCCCTTCCGCCAGCCTGGGTCCACCCCCCCCCCGAGTGCACGCATATTCCTACCACTGTTTACAACATGGACAGTATCCTGATGTGTAGATCTGGAACTTCCCCTTTTCTTAACACCGTATCTTGGGGTTACAGCCGTGGGAAGACAGTCAGGTCTGCCTCACGCTTGACTGCTTCAGAGTATTACACAGAATGGTTTATTTTTCAAATAAAAATTGAAATTTTTTTAATGTTTTATGATTAAATATTACACATGTACAGAAAAGCATATCAACATAATAAAACACCCACCAACGCAACACTCAGTCTTTTAGAAAATCTTCATATTAAGCGTCTGCCTTCGGCTCAGGGCGTGATCCCGGCGTTATGGGATCAAACCCCACATCAGGCTCCTCCCCTGGGAGCCTGCTTCTTCCTCTCCCACTCCCCCTGCTTGTGTTCCCTCTCTCGCTGGCTGTCTTTCTCTGTCAAATAAATGAATAAAATCTTTAAAAAAAAATAAAAATAAAAAAAAGAAAATCTTCATATTTTGCTGTATGTGCTTTGGCTTTTTTAATTATTATTATTTTCAAGAAAGAAAGCCCTGCGGATGCAGATTGAAGCTCCTTGCCTATACTCCCATCCCCTCCTCTCTTCTTTCCCCCTCAGGGCTAAGCGCCACACTGAATTTTATGGGTGTCATTCCCGAGCATGTTTTATACTTCAGCTACGTGCTTATGCATCTATAAACAGTGATGGTATTGTCTGGCATGTTTTTAAACTTTTTAAGGATTTATTTATTTATTTGAGAGAGAATGAGCAGCAGAGGGGGAGCAGAGGGAGAAAGAGAGAGAGAGAAAGAATCTCAAGCAGATGCCCCACTGAGCTCGGAGCCCAACATGGGGCTCGATCTCACAACCCTGAGATCATGGCCTGACCTGAAATCAAGAGTCAGACACTTAACCGACTGAGCCACCCAGGTGCCCCTGGCCTGTTTTAAATTTTATGTAAATGTTTATCAGTTTATTCAGCCGGCGTCCTGCCTACAGTGTCCTGTTTCCAGCTTCTCGCTTTTACAAAGTTGCAATGAGCATCCTTTACGCTTCCTTCTGTACGTTCTAGTGTTTCCTTAGGCTGGAAGCCGAAGGGGAACGTTTGTTGGATCATAGTAGATGTTTTTGTTTTGTTTTGTTTTGTTTTTACAAGCCATACAAACCGCTTTTCAAATTGGCTGTTGCACGTACCTTCCCGCCAGCTACAGTATTATTTTAAGTAAACGTTTTTATGGCAGGGTAACAGCCATTTAGAAAAATGTGCACATAAAAACTGTACAGATTGATGAGTTTTTACAAAGTGAATGCACTGGGGTCTGAGAACAGAACATTCCCAGACCCCAGACACCCTGCCCCTAGTGCTGTCCTTCTAGTGAGGACCCTCCCCTCAGGGTATTCACCACCCTAACTTCTAGAGGACAATGAACTCAGTCTGGGTTTGTACTTTACATAAACGGAATGGTACAGCAGGACTCTCCTCTGTCTTTCCACTTAACGTATTTGTGATACTTGCCCAAGTTGTGTGTAGTTGTAGGTTGTTAATTCTTGTCCCTCTTTATTTTTTTAAGATTTATTCATTTATTTTAGAGAGAGAGAGAAAGAGAGCACATGGTGGGGGTGGGGGGCAGAGGGCAAGGGAGAGAGAGAATCTCAACATAACTCCCCGCTGAGCACAGAGCCCAGTGCAGGGCTTGATCCCACAACCCCGAGATCATGACCTGAGCCGAAATCAAGAGTTGGACGCTCAACCAACTGAGCCACCTGGGCGCCCCATCTTGTCGCTCTTCCGTATCCATTGTGTGACTATGCTACAGTTTTATTTATCCATTCTACTGTTAAGGGACATTTGGTTCATTTTCATTTGGGGGCTATTACAATAGCCGTGCTAGGAACATTCTAGCAACATTGTATTATGCACGCTTCTCTTCCTAGGAGCGTGATGGTTGAATCATAGTGTATGTATATGTTCAGCTTTAGAAGAAACTGACAATTTTCCATAGTGATTGTACCAGTTGTCACTCCTACCAGCAACGTACAAGAGTCCCGGTTCCTCCACAGCTTCATCAATACTTTGTCATTCTGGCCATTCTGGAGGGTGTGTACTGGTGTTGCATTATGGTTCTGCCTTTCCCTGGTGTTGGCTAATTACAACCCTGCTTTCCACATACACAATTATATTCTTATGTTTATCTCATGATTTTTCTTAAATAGTCCCCCATTATAGAATGCATACGTTATTTCTGCTTTTTCACAACTAGAAACAATACCGTGATAAACATCTTTGTAGTTAAATATTTTTGCACTTCTTATGTCTTTGAGATAAATTCCTAGAACTGGCATTATTGGTTCAGAAATGATGATTAAGTCTTTGGGGACACATTGCCCTGCAGAGGGACGGGGTTGGTTACATGCTCACCAGCCAAGTAGAGACACCTTTTTTTTTTTTTTTCCAGTCCTAAACAGCATGGGGCTCAGCCACGAGGGTGCTCTGGCTCTCCAGCACTTTGCACATTGTTCAACAAACATGGATGGCCAAGGGGCAAGATGCCGTTGGTCCCAGCCTGCCCCTCAGACTGCCTCCCATGCCTCAGGGGCACACATCCTTCCTCCCCTTTGGTATATGTCAGGATGAATTATCATTGCCGTAACGGGTCCTTTTGGCCTCCTGAGGAAACTTTCCATGACCTGCCCTTTCTGTGTGTACCTCTCTCCTACTCACTTGTGCGGAGTAGATAACAAAGGGCAATATAGTGTTTGAGGATTCACAGAGACCTGGATTCAAATCCTGGTTCTGCCTCTTACCAGGGAAAAATTATCCACCTCTCTGGTCTCCGGTCTCTGCTCTAAAGTGAGAAACTCAGATGTTTGCAGGGAGAACAAATTAAAGGAGGAGAGATTGACTAAGTTCCTGGTCTAACTTTGCAAAAGATGATGCTCAAATGGCCATAAAGTATTCCTTAATCCCCGAGGAATGATAAATTAAAACTATAATGAGATACTATTGCTCAGTCAGAAAGACTAAAATTAAAGACTGACAAAATAAAAGTTAGCAAAAATGAAGAGCAACCAGAATGGGCATGACTTGCTGGTGGGGGTAGAACGGGTGGAACCACTCTGGAAGACTGTTTAGAAGTTTCTACCAAAGCTAAACTTCTCTGTAGCCCGTGACTCAGCATTTCCACCCCTGGGAAGATCCATGTGCCTGCAGAAAGACTCAGACAGGACTGTTCTGTGGCAGCTTTATGCGTAATAGCTTAAAGCTAGAAATTGGTCGAAACCAAATGTCCATCAGTAGCAGAAGCACTAGGGTATGGTTCCATGGTGGAATACTATACAGCAGTGAAAAGGACACATCACTATAGACACAGATGAAGCCACCAACATAGTGCTGAGCAAAATAAACCAAGCATCTGATTTTATGTGTATGAGGGTCCAAAACAAGACAATGTGAATCTTACCAGAGGCCAAGAGAGTGGTTATTGTTAAGGGAGGTCATGACTAGAAGGGACCGTGGAGGTCTTCCAGGAGCCGGAATGCTCTATATTTTGAACTGGATGGCTGTTACATCCTTGCATGCATATGCAAAAACTCAGCAGGCTCTAAATTTAAAATGTGGGCACATTACTGCTTGTAAGTCACACTGCAATAAAGAAGAAACATGAAGGAGCTGGCCTGGTGCTCAATAAATAGGAAACTGACCTATTCCTATGCACATTACACACTCCCTGCCAGAATCAATCATAGCTCTTGGCGTACATGGTATTTGCTCATACAGGCTCTGTGTTCTCTCCCCACCCCTTACGTTGATCGCAGGATCTCTGTCTGTGATGAGGACAAATTTGGCCATAACGAGTTTATTGGTGAGACGAGATTTTCACTCAAGAAACTGAAGCCCAACCAGAAAAAGAATTTCAATATCTGTCTGGAGCGGGTGATCCCGGTGAGTGCCTTTGCCCCGAGGGAACGATGGGGGAGAAGAGTCTGGGGGCTGGGGGGCTTCCTCTGGGCCTGCAAAGAGGGGGAGGGAGATTTCAGGTCAGAGGGAGGTGTCAGGTCAGAGCATGGGGGTGTCATCCCGCCTCTGCCTTCAACCAACCTTGTGCCGGCATCACTTCTGACAGCAGAGTCCTCCTTGGTGAAATTGGGAAGGGCAGTGCGCTGTGGGTTCAAAGCCCGGCTCTGCCACTTTGCCGTTCCCTGGCCTTGGCCAAGGGTCTGAACTCTCCTGAGCTTCGTTTTTCTTGTCTACAAAGTGGGCGTTCTAGCAGGACCTGTGCTAGAGGAGGGTGTATGAGACATAGAACAGAACCTGGTGTCTAATAAGCACTCGTAAATTAACTGTGGTTATCGTGGAAGATAATTCTGCCTGACCCACATGTCAGTCACGAATTCATAAAACGCCGTGCAGATCGACAGGAGGCCAGGTCTCGGGGTGCTGAAGAGCACGGGCTCTGGAGCCAGACTCCCTGGGTCTGAATCTCAGGCTCCGCCACTTATAGTCTGAGCCAAATTATTTAACCTCTCTAGGCCTTAGTTTTCTCATCTGCAAAATGGAATCATGTCGTAAGTACCAACTTCATAGGGTCTTCTAAGGATTGGTGTGAGAGCCCATATAAAGCGATGGGTCTGTTACCGTGAGGGGTGGTGCTCGCCTTTTGGGAAAGAACAGGAACCAAACCGAGGCTCTCCAGTTGGGCCAGGCCTCGGAATCAACTGGAGATTTTTATTTTTATTTTTATGTTTTAAAGTTTAGTGTATTTTAATAACAAAGTTACAGGAACAGCACAAGAGATCGACATCATTAAAAACAGGTATTTGCAGGCAGGGCAAGTCAGTTAGAAAAATATAGTGAACATCCATCCCTTCACTGGGATCCGCTGCCTGAGAAAAACGCCGCCAACACCAGTTAGCTGCCATCGATAAGAAATTCCCTCGTTTAAAAAAAAAAAAACCCAGGGGCGCCTGGGTGGCACAGCGGTTGAGCGTCTGCCTTTGGCTCAGGGCGTGATCCCGGCGTTATGGGATCGAGCCCCACATCAGGCTCCTCCGCTATGAGCCTGCGTCTTCCTCTCCCACTCCCCCTGCTTGTGTTCCCTCTCTCGCTGGCTGTCTCTATCTCTGTCGAGTAAATAAATAATTTTTAAAAAATCTAAAAAAAAAAAAAACCAAACACCCAAATGCTGGCATTGTCCAGAAAAAGCATAGCAGGTGTATTTATCGTGGTTATAGTCGACCCTGCTGGAGAGGGTCCACAGATCTTGACTTGCATTCGTGCCTTAGGTCCCCACATTTGTTAAAAGCTCACACACAGATGAAAACAGAAACACTGCCGATACCTGAGTCTGTCCCCTGTTTTTCCACTGGCAGTCATTACGCAGTAGCTTTTGACCCCAGGGAAGAGAAAATATCTAATGCTCAGAACTACCCATAACAGGAAGACACTGTTTTTTAAAGAATGAGATGGTTTCCGTCTTTGTGGAGTCTCAAGCACGTTTCTACGTGCGCGGCGTGCTCGCTGGGTGTCTTTGGGCTCAGTCGTTCCACGTTTGGCGTGGAGAACACACAGACTGGTGTCTTCAAAAAGACCCAGCAGGGAGGTCTCCCTGGCCTCCTGCAGTGCACACAGAGCTGCCCTGGGACGCGCAGATCTGTTTTGAAGTCCTGAGCAATCCCCCCCACCCCCCCAGCCGCTGGAAAGGAACTTTGTGCGTCAGAAGTTCAGTGGATTTCTGATCACATCTGATTTCACGGAGAAGCCACGGTGCCTGGCCTGTAACAATGAGGTTTCTTCAGCCCTTCGGTGGAGGGCACGATGGTGAGTGGTGCTATGAGGACAGTAGGAGCCAGAGACCTCCTTACTTCCCCTCCTCCACGGCTGGCGCTGGGGGAGCCAGAGGCCGTGCTGGCAGTAGCAAGCCGTGTGGTACCGTGAACAGTGGTGGCCACGACACAGTTCTCAACGGGAGATTTTTAAACCAGAGCTTTACAAAGTAAGAACTCCCTGGAGATCCTAACTTAGTGAGGGAGGGTGGGACCCAGCAATCTATTTTTAGAGATAATCCAATCCACCCCTTTTACATATGGGCCACCTTGGGCCCAGAGAGGGGAGTGAGCTGCCAAGGTCATACCACAAGTCAGTGGCTGTGCTCTCAGGCACCGGCCAGAGCCCAGCTCTCCAGCAGCCACCAGGGCACCTGCTCCGCCTGGGCAGCGGGCCAGCTCCCCACGGGGACGCCGTCACGGGCAGGAGGGGAAATCCTGCAACATCCTCCCACCAGATGGCCGGCCGGAGGATGGGATATCTGCGAGCCACACCACATTTGTATAGCACAGGCGAAAGAACAAGACACGACAAGGAAAATTGCAAGGAGCAATTTACACCAAATGCCAGGCTCCAAATAAATCGTTACAGACAATCCTAAGAGTGAGGCATTTCCTCTGGGCCTTTGCCTGTAACAGCTGGTTCTTCAGGCCCCTTCTTCCAGCCCTCACTCAGTGAGTCCAGTTGGTCAGGACGGTGGCCAGGCCCCCACCTGGGTTTCCAGCTCCTGAGTTTGCCCATCTTGCTGTGAGGGATGCAGCCAGCCCAGAGGCACAAAGGTGGCAGGACAGGCAGAGGCCAGGAGCAGCCACGGGACCCTACTGATCATCTTCTTTTGTTCTTTGCCCTTAACCATCCCACCACCAACTACCCCCATGTGCCCCACTGAGGGCAGGGGCCTCGTAAGTGCTTCCCCTCCCCTTTGGATCTCAGTTTTCCTCATCCCTAAAGTGGGGAGGTTGGACTTAGCCTGTGGTTTTCACATGGTGTTCCCCAAAGCACTAGAATCCCACAAAAGAACCTTAGGAGCCATGGGGGAAGAAGTACCTGGTGACTCAGACCCCAAGACCCCTATGCCACTTCTACCAGAGCAGATGAAATCTTATCTGTTTTGTGTATGGGGGCCTCTGCTACTTGTTGCTGTGTGACCTTGGACGAGTGGCTTAACCACTCTGGTTCTCAGTGTCCTCATCTGTAAATGGGTTAGTAATGTACCCTATATCATAGGCTGGTGTGCATTAACATGGCCTGTCCAATGGTTAACGTTATATACATTTTGTCTAAAAGGGGAAAAGCTGGAGGGCCACAGAAGCTTGGAGAGTTGGCTCTGGATGCTAATGGAAGGGTGAGGGTTTTCTGGTCTTTCGTAGACTCATCTTTCCCTTCTGTTTCCTTCCTCCAAGATGAAGCGTGCCGGGACCACTGGGTCAGCCCGAGGCATGGCCCTTTATGAGGAGGAGGTGAGCACTGAGTGGGTATTGAAGCCACAGTCGGGGTCTGCCATCTCTCTTTTCTCTCCCTCCTGGACCCTTCCTTATTCTTTCTCCTAAAACCACTTGCCTGTCAGTTTACCATGAGAGAGGTACGCTTGCCCGATGCATTAGAACATGAGACCGAGTGGATGTTCCTCCCACTTGGAGCCCCCACCTTGCAGGGGCCCACCCTCTCATACCCAGGACGCACCCTTGAGTTCCTGCCTTGTTGGCAGAAGCTCTGCTGGAAGTTCTGCAGGACCAGAGTGATGCCACCCTCCGTGGTGACAGGGCAGGCTGGCAGAGGCTTGGGTTGGGCTACACGTCTGTGCTCTTTGCCCAGGTCCTTCCTGGGACCCAGGGACTATGATTGTGGGAAGACTGGTTGAGCTCAGAGTGGAACCATCGTCCAGCCCCACCTGTGATCACGCAGGGCTCTGTCCTTGTCTAAGTCAGAGGAAAGCCCCCCCCACCCATGTGCCCTGGACTTTCACCAATGTTGCTATCACCTCTTGCTGGTCCCTGGAGACTGGGGGGTGTCTGCTGTCCGTGGTGCTGACCACACTGGGGCAGGCTAGCTCCTCCTGCTTTCCACAGGCTCCTCCCTAACGCTAGCCATCCGTCCTGCTGCCTGGCCGCCTCCTCTTCCTAGGCTCATACGCCTTCTTCTCCTACTACAGCAGGTAGAACGTATCGGTGACATAGAGGAACGTGGCAAGATCCTGGTGTCCCTCATGTACAGCACACAGCAGGGAGGCCTCATCGTGGGCATCATACGCTGCGTGCACCTGGCCGCCATGGACGCCAATGGCTACTCAGATCCATTCGTCAAGCTGTGAGTCACTGGGACTGTAAATGAACCCCAGAGGGGGTCCTAGATCCTTGCAAAGGGAGAACCCAGAGAGCTTCCCCAAGATCACTGAATATTGAGACCCAGAGAGGGAAATGAACCTGCCCAAGGTCACACAGTGAGACAATGTGCAGAACTGGCTAGAGTGTGAGTCTGGAGTATCACACAGTCAGACTAGTGTGTCACTTGTCCATATGAGGAGTTTTGGGGCTTTGTCGCCTCCGGTGGGAGAAAGGCAGTCAACAAGGTTTCAGTAACCCCATTTGCAGCCCCCTGGAATCAGCAACATGTCCCTCCAGCAGTCCAGAGCCCCACCGCCAAAGAAGCAATCCAGCTTTTCCCAGTGCAATCTGGATATGCTCAAAGAAAAGGCCTTAGACTTTGGGTTATTCCCAGAATCTCCACCATGGGGAGTCAGAGAGTCGTGTTATCTGTGTTAGTCCAGAGCCTCTGGAATGATGCCAAGATGGGATTCAACAGACCAGGGCTTCACTAGTAGAAATGCCTGAGTGAGGGAGACGGGAGGGCTGCTAGACCACCATGCAAGTCTGACTCATGTGAGCGGAGGGGAGAGACGGGCCAGTAGAAGCATCCTGGATGCAAGTTCAGAGTCCTCAAGGCCAAAACCAGCCATCAGACAAGCCCCGCGTCTCCTAGGAGCAGGAGTACCATAATATTCCTGCCACCTTCAGTCATCAGCCGGGAGCGGGGCCTTGGCACGAACATGGCTGGGTTTCCAAGGGCAGCAGCTGGGGCCTCGGTCAGTGATGCTGTAGCTGGAGGTCCGCCCAGCACATTCTCATGGCAACCACTGAATCACACATGGGGTTCCACTCCCATCTCTGCCACCTGCTAGCTGTGTAACTATAAGCAAGTTCTCCTAACCTCTCTGAGCCTCAGATTCTTCGTTGCTATGATGGAGACAGTAGCTCCATTTACGTCCAAGGATGGGCACAAGGCATAAGGCTCAAAGAAGGTATCAGATAGAAAGCAATTCAAAATGTGCCTAGCACAGTAGTATTTGGCTACTCTCGGTAGAATTCTGCATTGCCTTGTGGCAGCTAAATGTGTGTTTCTATGGATATGATTGAAAGCTTGGGCTCTGGATCCAGACCGCCTGGGTCTGAATCTTAGAGCCGATAGTCTTCAATATTCTCTAGCTGTATGACTTTGGCTAGTGCCTTCACATCTCTGGGCCTTGATGTCCTCATCTGTAAGATGGGAAGAGGAATACTGGTCATTAGGTTCTGCCCTCCAAGAAGCAGACTCCCAGGCTAAATGAGATGTGCAAGAGATTTATTGGGGAAAACACCTGTGAAGAAAAATTGAGAGGAAGTCAGAGGAGGACCATAGGGGAAGCAGGTGGGGAGGAGGAAGGGGCTGGGAGGACGGTTGGGCAGAAAGAGTCTCAGATTGCAGTACAGTTCTGAGGAAGTGTCAGCTCAGGTGATGGGGAATCCTTGAGCACAAAGGCGCCCATTGTAGGAGCCCTGCATCTCCCGGCAGTGGGGCTGCCTCCGGTCCCTGCTGGCCCAGGTGCCGGCTGGGAAGCCAGGGCCAGCGCAGCCACAGCGAAAACGTAGTGGTGAATTCAGAGCCCAGCACCTTGCCAGCCCATTTTGCCCCTGCAGTTGGAGATCTGAGAGAAGCATTGTCATGGGGTCTGGTACATAGTAAGTGCTCAATTAGCATCTGCCGTTACAGTTATGAGTCACTCCCCTGCTGTTCCTGCTCATGGCAAAGAGTGTTTACTGATGCTCCCTCCGGCCCTGGAGACATTCCCTCCCACTGACCCCCCTCATAATAGAAAGCAGTGCTCCCCTTAGGGTTGTGGCTAAAAAATCAGGCCAGGGTAGACTTTGCTTCGGATTTCCTTTGAATGAGGATTTAGTAAACAAAAGAACACATGAGTTGGGGATGAATTTGATTTCTAGGAGTAATTGGGTTTTGTTTTCTCATATGGTCCAATAAAGAAAATTAGCTCATGGGCTGCTGTCCAGCACTCTGTTACATCCCAGCCACAGGCAAACTGTTTTTCTTAAATAATTCTCCCTACCACCCCTTCTCCCATCCACCCAATCCCTGAGAAGGAGCGTTGCTGTGGTCACCCGCAAACAGCTGCCCAGGTAGCCATTGTGGAGAGGCTAACAGGAGGCCATGAATCAGTCTAAGATCGAGTAAAGATTTTTAAAATCAAAATTGCCCATTATCTTTGCTCAGCACTTCATACCGTCCAGTCCCCCCTTTGTTTCCCTTCTTTAAAATTGTCCTCAAGGGGCGTCTGGGTGGCTCAGTCGGTTAAGCATCTGCCTTTGGCTCAGGTCATGATCCCAGCATCCTGGGATCAAGTCCCACGTGGGGGGGTTCGTGTGGGGGTCCCTGCTTAGCGGGGAGCCTACTTCTCCCTCTCCCTCTGCTGCTCCCCCTGCTTATATGTACTCCCTCTCTCTTAAATAAATAAATAAATAAATAAATAAATATTAAAATAGAATAAAATAAAATAATAAAATTGTCCTCAAAGGCAGTGGGAGGTACAGGCTTCCAGTCATGGAATGAGCGAGTCACAGGGATGAAGGCCCAGCAGAAGGAATATCGTCAGTGGCATTGCAGTAGTGTTGCATGGTGACAGATGGTGACTACCCTTGCGGTGAGCACAGCACTAGTATAGACTTGTCAAGTCACTGTGTTGTACACCTGAAACTAATGTAACATTGTGTGTCCACTATGAAGCTATGCTTCAATAAAAACTAATAAATTATCCCCAAAAGCAGTTCTGTAAGTAAGGAAGAAAAATGTTTGCCCTCTTTCCAGATTGGGAAACTGAGGCATGCCGAAGCTACACTTAGGTTCAAAGTTGCACAGCTAGTGACAGCTTCAATCAGAATCCAGATGTCCCAACTCTTAGGAGTTTTTGGCCCATTTAATTTATTTGCCCGGAAAATACTGATCGAGCACCTACTATGTGCCAGGCATTATGCTTACACTGGGGAAGAGCCATCTAGGCAGAGGAAATGGTATGTGCAAAGGCCCTGGGGTGGAAATGAGAGTGAATGGGGAGTGGGGTGAAGAGCATAGCACAAGAGCAGGCTGGGCTGGAGCAAGGATCTGATCGTATATGGAGCCTTAAAAGCCATATCAAGGATTTTGAACTTTACCCTGAGGTCAGAGGGAAGGCACTGAGCAACTGAGTAGTTTTGAGGAGGATTGATTATAATCAGATTTGCATCTTCTCCTTTCTCTCTATACAGTCACTGCCTCCCCAGGACTTGGGGGCAGCCTAAGGGGTAATCGTGCAACTCTAGGCACCGCCATCCAGGCTTTCAATCTGATCCGTGGGGGTCAAGTACTAGCTAACAGCCAGACTCCAGAGGCAACCACTGGGTTGCGTCCCCAGCTGTGTGACCTGAGGCCCATGTCTCAACTTCCCTGGGTGCTCAATTTCCTTGCCTGTGAAAGGGGTGATTGTAGCTCTACCATCGGGGTGTGTTGAGAATGAAATATCCCCCAGGTGCTTAGCACAGTGCCCGGTAGCTGCTCTGATGCACATCGGCCATATTAACGTTAAGTCACTTTCTGGTTTGTTCAGTTATTCTCCTGACTCGGGAAGGAGCCTTTGGGGTCAAGAGGCTGATCTTACTCATTAAACTTCCTCCACAATAGCATCTCTGTCTCCTCTCAGCTGGCTGAAACCGGACATGGGAAAGAAAGCCAAACACAAGACTCAAATAAAGAAGAAAACCTTGAATCCTGAGTTTAACGAGGTAAGGCTGCCCCATTGTTGTCACGCCGAGAGACGGCCTGTGTGTGAGAGAGGAACAAGCTCCCTACTAGAATGTTACAAAGCACACCAAAAAAGCTTTCTCCAGGGGCGCCTGGGTGGCGTCGTCAGTTGAGCACCCGACTCTTGGTGTCAGCTCAGGTCATGATCTCGCTGTTGTGGGATCGAGCCCCGAGTTGGCTTCCTGCTCAGTGCAGCGTCTGCTTCAGATTCTTTCTCCCTCTCCCTCTCTGCTCCACCCCTCCCCGCTTATGCCCTCTCTCTCTAAAATGAATAAGATATTTTTTTAAAAAAGCTTTCTCTCATAGGTCCACTTGAATTATCTAAAGGATAGGTAATGAGTTCCTTGTCACCAGGGGGAATCAAGCCTAAGACAAAAGCCTATTGATTAGAAATGTCATAGGAAGAAGCTGCATTTGGAGACAGATTGAATGAAATAATCTCTGACGTCTTAATAGTTTGTGGTCCTGAACTTTGAGGAAATAAATTGGGGTAGTGATGCCTTTTACCATCCACCCAGTTGGCACTACCCTCTCTCTCTCCCTCACTCCCCATGTCCATCCTGGGCATCAAGTCCTGCTGAGGCCACTATCTACATACCCATTGAATGTGCCCCTTCCTGTTGTCTCACTGTCACTTGTCAGGCACTTCATATCTGGACCCTTGCAGTAGACTCCTGACTCCCTTCCTTGTGTTCGGGCCATCCTCACATAAGCGTGAGCTTTCTAAAGAACGAATCTGAATTTTTCATCCCCATTGCTTAACCCAGCAGGGCCTCCTTAACTTCTTGGTGTGCCAGTCAAGCCCATTCAAACTCACGTCCCACCCTGCCCATCTCATACTCCCGTCCTCAAGTCGCACTGACTTCACGCGGGTCCTTGGTACTCCCTTAGCCTTTGTGCTTGCTGCTGCCTTGTCCTGGGTTTCCATCTCTCTCTCTTCCTCTCTGGCAGACTGCTAGTCATCCTTCAGAAGTCGGTGTGTTATAACCCCTGCAGGCTTTACATGTTCCTGCATCTCGTGCTATCCCCCTGGATTTCAGTTACTTGTTGACAAGCTGTCAGATACGAGGGGTCCAGAAATATCTGTTGAATGTAATGATCGGATGTCAGATCAGAGTCAGCTAGCGTTGGCTTTTACCAAATGTTGGAAAGGGGGCCAAGAAACTACAGTACAGTGTGCTTTGTGTTGTTTTGCTTTTGAAATGCATGTGCCCACATGAGCGTGAATGGAGAATGTTCTTGGTACACAGAGCTCAGAGCATCACTGGCCAGTAGTTCAGGGCGTCCTGTTCCCAGGGCCCTCTTTCAGCTGGACCCCTAATGTCCCAACTCTGACTCCTGAATTTTGAGTAAGGAGCCAACGACTGCTGTCCTGCCCTACCCTCTCCTGAAGTCTGAACAAGTCACTGAAGAAGAAATCCAAATAGCCAATAAGCCTCATTAGCAATAGAGAAGGTATGAAACAAGGCCAGACACCAGATCTCATCACAAACTAGCACAAAAATATTGTAAAATGTTGGTACCCGGTGTTGGTGAGCCTGTGGGGAAATGTACACACCATGGGTAAGAGAACAAACCGGTCCAACTTCCTAAGGGATGTTCGTCAAACCGCTCCAAAAGCCTTAACATTTTAATATTTAAATGTCATTTATTTGAGGAACAGGTAATACAGTCACATATCTGAAAATTCCAAAAGTACCAAAGGGTATCCAGTCAAAATCCTCCTCCTTCCCCAGCCTCTATCACCTACTTCTCTTCTTCTGAAGCAACTGTATTATCCACTTCCAGGATTTATAAATATACGAGACAAATAGGTATGTAGCCGGCTTTCTTACTGGTCACAAATGGCATCATGATGTACGTCCACTGCTCTCTATCTTACGACTTTTCAAACTCAGAGATTCATGTCTCAAATTAATCCTAAATTAATTACCGTGGATTTACACAATGAGTGAGTTGCATCATGCCTTTTAGCAAGCATATCACTAATGGTGGTGGAAAGTTGGAAACAACCTAAATACTCAACTGCTGAGATTAGGTTAAGGGACAGCCACACAAGCATTAAATGAAACCAGAAAGATACTTGCTAACACGCTAAGTTGGTTTTTTACCATATGTTATAAAATGGGAAAGGAAGGCTGTCACGATGCAGTATACTCATGTTATACCTTATATAATATACGGGTGTTTCATATAATATTCCAATCAGTATTCATATCAACTTCTGAAAACATACGTTAATGTGGTCGCACATGGGGAATGTTGACAGTGGCTCTTTGGGGTAGCTAGATGACAGGCTTGGGGGATTGGGTTTTATTTGACCTTGTTTTAGCTTCCTCGTTTGTTTTAACGATGAACATGAATGAATTTTGTAGTTAGGCCGAAAAGTTAGGTAAAAAGTCAGATTGTCTGGAAACCTAAGCACCTCTCTTTCATGTCAGCCTCAGAGCCCTCGACTACCCTTAATCTCTAAATGATAGAGAGAGGAAAACCCACTTCAGAAGCTACCAGAATGGAAGGACTGAATTCACGGCCATTTGCCTTCAAGGGAACCTGACCAGGAGCAGCTCTCTTAGAAAAACCCCATCAGCCTTCCCAATTTTAGAGAGTCATTGAAATGTGAATTACAGGACTTGAGAGACTTTGTTATACAGAGTGTTTGTTGAAAGGGGATTGTCAGGCCCAGGCGAAAGGCTCCAGCAGGAGGGCCCCCTTGCTCCCATATGCCCGGTTCAAGGGCCTCCCCTTGGTCCCTGAATCCCTAGGGCTCAGCCTCTTAGCTTCTAATGCTGAAGGCTCAGGACCCTCCCCCTCACCTGTCTTTCTCTGCTGCATCCAGGAGTTTTTCTATGACATCAAACATAGTGACCTGGCGAAGAAGTCCCTGGACATCTCGGTCTGGGACTATGACATCGGCAAGTCCAACGATTACATCGGTGAGTGCTCCTAACTCCCAGAAAAAAGCTCATCCTCCCAGGAGAGAAGAGCCTTAAGGATCCAGGCTTCTCTTGGAGGGTTCAGGGCACTCCTTGTCTTTTGGTGGCCGCATCGTCCAAAAGCCACATCGGGACCCACGGTACTGATCTGGGTCCAATTTGGGGGTGCTTTTATAGGCAAGGGCTGACAAAGCTGGGCGATTGGGTCATGACTGGTTATTTGCTGAACAGATCACCTCCAGTGGATAATCAAATCACAGAGGAGAGTGGGGTCTGTGGCTTCAGAAAATAGGGTGCAAAGGAAGTCTCCTTAATCAATTTGCGAGTCCTGGAGGAGGGTTCTAATTTTTCCCAGCTCCCCTTCAAATGACGAGGACGAACAGTCATTAAAGATGGAGCAGGGAGGGCACGCCAGGCGAGGGACACAGCCCAAGCAAAGGTGTGGAGGCAGGACAGCACAGGGTGGCCAAGCTGACCCTTTGGAAATAGACGGTGGGTACCCAGAAGTAGTGGGGGACAAGTTTCGGTGAGTGGGGTGGTGACTTACAGAAGGTCTTAGAAAATGAGAGCGTGAAGCTACAACTTGATACTCTAATAGGGAGCCGTGGCAGGTTCTCGAGCAGCTAGTGTGCAGGCAGAGAAGGCCAGTAGTAATGACATCGTAACAACAGCCCTCCATAGAGAAGGATCCCAGGGTGAGGGAGGGGTCACTGCTTGGTGGCAGTTTTTCCCAACTAGACATTTGGGTCCAGAGTGAGAGTCCCATGCGTCCCCTCCACTCTGACCGCCTGCCTCTGACTCCCCATCTTGCCCTCCAGGAGGCTGCCAGCTGGGGATCTCGGCCAAGGGAGAACGCTTAAAACACTGGTACGAGTGTCTGAAAAACAAGGACAAGAAGATTGAGCGCTGGCACCAGCTACAGAACGAGAACCATGTGTCGAGCGATTAGGATGGGCCCCCAGGTCTCCGGCTCCATGCCCCACCCCGTGCCAGGTCACCCACCAGCCTGACCCAGCTGCCCTTCGCACTCTGGTCTCTCTTCTTTCTGCCTCCCCCACCCTCTCCCTCCCTGTGCCTGCCTTTGAGGTGCCCCCTGACCTTGGGCACTGCTGCCAAAGACCTTTCTCCTCCATCTGCGATGCTGTGGTGCGGGCCCTGACTGCAGCCCCTCTCTGGTCCCTCTAGGGTAGAGCAGGAGGGAGAGGGATGCGGAGATTTTTACAAGGAGGCTTTAGTTTAACAGCCTCTCTGGGTAAACTGCAAAGGTTCTTCATCATTTAGGACTGTTTTTAGACCCTCCAGGCCTTGAACACACACACACACACACACACACACACACACACACACACACACACACAACTTGAGTTTCCTGTGTCGTGTCTGCATATACCCTCAGCTGTCAGCAGACCGGAACAAGGCTGTGAGGACCAGCACTGGGGAGGAAATAGAGCATCCAGGCCCCCACTGCCCCTCCACACCATACCCCCCAATTGCCCGGAAAAGAGACCACCGTGTTTAAACTCCCCGGTGACTAGGAACGCACCCTCCTGGCCCCAAATGCATCCAGACGTGGACACGCAGAACACACAAAGGGGCTTAGTAGCCCCCTCTTTCAGGATGCCATCTAGTTGCTTCCTAATAAAACCCAACACCCTTTCTCTAGCGCCCCCATCTCCCACCCTTCCCTCCCCTTCTCCCTAACCCTACACCCCATCAGACTCTCTTTCTGAGCTCCTCACACTCCTCCCTCCCTGTCCATCTCTCTCCCCTTCTCCTTTCCCTCTAAGAGGGTAAAATAGCAACAGCAAAAAATACCTTAACCCAGCCTCACCCCCTCCCCCGCTTGACCAGCAAACTCAAACTGGCCCCACCCTGAAGTTCCGGTTTGGACCGTGCTTCTCAACACCGTCCACATCTCCTGGTGGCAGAGCCAGGTGTCCCCCAGCTGGGCCAGCTGCTGGCGCTGCCCCGGGGCACGACGGCCTCTCGCCAGCTGTGTAGACCGAGTAGAGGGCTTCCTCAGCCCCTGGGCTCCCCAAGGAGGTGCAAAAGGCATTTAGAAACCAGAGCTCTGGGGTTGGGGGGGGCTCTCCAAAGCCCCCAGCCTTCCCCCTCCCTCTGCTCTTAGTTAAGTGAACGCACCACTCCGTCCCAGCCGTCTTCGACTCTCTGCTTCTCTGCTCTCTGGAGTCCTGTCTCTCACTCACGATCGCCTTGAATCTCTCCGTCTGTGGCTCTGCCCCAATCTCTCTATCTCTTGCACCCTCTTCACCAAATCATCGAGAGAATAAAATACCATCACGAATCTGTAGCTTCAGAGAGTGACAGATCCTGACGCCAAAGGCCATGGTTCCATCACGAATCATTCAGTCTTTCTTCCTAAAAAATTAAAAAATAATAATAAAGAGGAGGAAAAGGTGATGAGAATGTACATTACAAATATGAGGCTGGGGTCAGGTCATTGTCACTGCCCCACAAGAAAGGCTTGTTTTTTCCCGGTTTCCATTGTCCTCCCCCTCGAAAATCACCTCCCTCTGTCTGACAGCCTGGCGTCCATAGACGTCGTCAGATGGACACTCAAGCTCTCACTTTCTCCAAACCTTTTAACTTGTCCCAGTCAATGCCTCCACCCTCAGCTCCCTGCGCAATTCATCGGAAGACTCTGATTTCTTGCCTTCAATAACCTTCTAAACATCAAGCTCTTCTCTTTCCCCAAGATGGCCGATGACTTCCTGGCCGCCATCTTGCCCCCTGACCCTGTCCCTCTGCCAGTCCCTGTGGCGCCCACTCTCAGCCCACCTGCTCCCCACTGTTTGCCCCTAGGAGAGAGCATGCTGGCTGCATTGCTCAAGCCTGACGCTGGTATTGGCGCTGGAATCAGCATGCAGCGAGCTCACGGTGTCCCCGGTCTGGGCACACGCTGTCCCTGACAAATGTAACCACCTCCCTGCCTAGAGCACACGCCCTCCAGTGCATGCAGAACCGCCCCCTGCCTTTCTTTGTGATGATGTAGCCAAAAATAAAGTAGGACTATCCAGGAAAAACTGGGGGCCTGGGTTTTTCCTTTCTGGTTTTTGGAAGTGCTTCCTCCCCCTCAGGATACGCGATGCGGTTCGGAGAGTCCGTGCTAATGAGCATCTGCTCCGTCCTGGCCCTTGGGGATGCGGCAGTGGGCAAGGCAGATGTGGTCTCTGGCCATGCTGGCCGAATCCACACCCTGTTAGAAGAACGCTTTTTGCTGGTGCCCACCTATCCTCTTCTCCCTTCTATCCCAACCTTGGGGAAGAGTCCCGGGTGCTGTGGAATTTGACAATGTCAAGGCTCAAAGAGACCACAGAGTTGAGCCAGGGCCTAGTTCAATCAACTCATTTATCTGATAGAGGAATAACCCAAAGCCCAGGGAAGGGAATGACCCGGCCAACGGCTCCCAGCAGCAATGCCAGGAAAGGAGCTGTTTCACTGGACTCCTGGTGCAATGTCCTTAACACGCTGATTAATAATATCATAGATCATCAAGGCCCCCTTTATGATCTAGCACCTTCTATCCTGCAAGGAGTCTTCACAGGTGGCCCTCAACAGTTCCGAACGTGAGCCGAGGAGGGAACTAACTTCCCAGGGGGATTCTTAATCCCGCCATGATCTATCCCAAAAATGTTTAAGCAATTTATCAGGAATGTTGGTTACTACCCAGAAGGAACCATCAGTTCCGTCCACCAGATGCCCAAGGTAGAGACAAGATCTTTTTTTATCCCCAAAAGGGTGGTTCTTAGTCCTGGGGAAGAAATAGGCATATTAGAGTCACCTGGGGAGATTTTCTTTTCAAACTACCCATGCTCTCCCTGCCACCCCCGCCCCCGGACTCTGTACCCTGGGGACAAGGTGTATATTTGAACATATTTCCTGGTTGATGCCTTGTGCTTCCCACCTCCCTCATGACTTTGCCAACTGCCCTAAAGTCCATCTGTGTTTCCTACAGTTTAGCCAGCTGCCAGCAGGTGGAAAGAGGTACCAGTTAGAGCCATGCAGCCCCCTCCAGCAGCGGCAGGAGACACTGGTGGCCCTGTGCTCGGGGCAGACATCACTAATCTCTCCCTGCACTCATACCAGACATCACTAATCAATATGGCATCTTCCCCACAGAGCCTGCTAGCAGCCTCCGGATCCTTCTCGACACAGCATTCTAGGCAGGCACCCCCAGTCAGTCGTGGGCAGTTGAAAAGAAAGCTAATTTCCATCTCTAAAATGGTTGATCTCCCTCCCCAGGCATGTGGCCATGCCAAAGAAGCCAAGATGAATATACATGAGGAGAGTTTTCATAAATATGGGTACGCCTGACTTGGCTAGTGATCTTTTTCTCCCTCACTGAAATAAAGCACCAGGCAAGTGGCAATGTGGTGTGGTCGAAAGCACCTGACAATAAAAAAGCACTCCAGTTTTGTGATCAGTTCAGCGTTCAAATCCTGACCGGCACTTTCTAGATACTCAACCTCACTTCTCTGAGACTCAGTTTCCTCATCTGGAAAATGAGAACAACAAGAAATAGTTCCAAGAGATGAGACCAAGTTGCCAAGGTCTGGTATCCCACCAGGGCTGTTGAAGGTGGGCCCAGGAAAGGGGGAGGCCAAGGGGCCGGGGGTGCCTGGTGAAGTCAGTGCCATCTAGGTAGGTGGCCAAGTGGATTAAAATGCTTGGTGGTCTGGAATCTACTGGGCCGGCCCCTCCTCCGCTGAAACGGGTTTGCCAAGGGCGTTGGCCTAACAAGGTTAAATAGTACATTTGAGCACCTCGGAAACAAGTCACCATGCACGCACGGCGCAGTTATAGCTAGCTTGGCCCTGGCCCAAACTTGCTCTGTGACCAAGTCGCTTTGTCTACAACTCCGTATTTAGGACATCAGAGTATCACGATTCTCGAACTTGGTTGCTGGGACCCACAAATGTGCCTTAATTTCCCAATTGTTCAGTAAAGACCTAGACTTTTTGCTGAGGGCAGGCCCCTGGAGGAGTGAGAGCCACGAGTCTTTATTAGCAAATTGTGCAAGTATTAGGAAATGTACAGAGTCGTTTTCCAGAATTGTGATTGGAAGGTGCAATTACACGGTACCATCCATCGGGTCAGTTACTAGGAAAACACCTTTTGCAGAGTGTCCGGTTTTAATCCAGAATGTGGACGGCTGCAGCTGCCCTGTGCTCAGCAGCTCCTGTTTCAAAAACCAGGGTGAAGTGTTAGTCCCCCAAAGTGGGAGTCTCTCACGTTCAGAGGTGTTACGTGGGTTCACAGTATACATGTCATGAACGAATACAATGGCCAAAAAGCATTTGAGAGCAGACAGAATCTTTGAAACACATACAGTCCAACTGGTAAGCAAAGTGCATGTCACGTAGGGGGAAGTCCAGCCCCTTCGTGGTTACCTTTTGCCTTTGGCATAGGCCAACATGTTGTACAGAAGGAGTGGGGAGTGGCGGTGAATCACTGAGCCGGTTCAAAGAAGGGTGGTTAAGAAAGATAGCTAATTGGCATTTCTAGACTACATCGTCCAACCGGAACAGAAGACAAACTCCTCAAGCCCCATGGAACACCCACCAAGCTACACCATATTCCGAGGCCACAAAACACACACCCTTAGCAAATACCAAAGCATAGATGTCATACCGAGTATGCTCTCTACCACAGTGGAGTTCAATGAGAAATCAATAAAAGATATCTGGAAAATTCCAAAGTCTTTGGAGATTCAACACTTCGGACACATGGGTCAAAGTAGTCTCAAAGGAAACTTTGAAATGGTCTGTGCTAGGGCGCCCAGGTGGCTCAGTCGGTTGGGCCTCCACCTCTTGGTTTCGGCTCAGGTCATGACCTCAGGGTCCTAGGATCGAGCCCCCTTATCGGGATCCACAGTGAGCGAGGAGTCTGCTTGAGATTCTCTCCCTCTGTCCCCTCCCCCCTCAAATAAATAAATAAATAAATAAAATCTTTTAAAAAATAAAATATTCTGTGCTAAACGAAAATAAAAAAACAACCAGTTAAAATGCATGGGGTGTAGTGAAAGCAATGCTCGGAAGGAACTTTGTAGCACTGAATGCATAAGTTAGAAAAGAAGGAAGATCTACACAGGGAGGGATGAATATGTGGGGCAAGGGTGTTTTGAGAAACGGTTCTGCATCATTTCACGAGGGTGGACACGCGACATTATGCAGCGTGAACCGTAATGTATGTCGCCTCTGCACTTGAGTTCATAACAACGTATCGCACCAACTCATCGGTTGTAGCAACGGTACCACACCAGTGTGAACAGTGGGAAAGCAGGCGTAGAAGCAGAGGTGGGAAGTACGGGAGTGTTACCTGACCCAGACCCGGTTCCGAACCCAGGTTCCGCTGCTCACCCCTCAAAAATCAGTCCTCGAGAGACACAGATGGTGGGAAAGGAAGGGTTGCTCTATTCGGGGACCTGGCAACCTGGGCAGATGGCGGACTGATAGACCATCTTCCCTGTCCAGGAGGAGCTGGGGGGCTTTCACGGGGAAGGCACGGGGAAAGGGAGGGGGGCTGCGGGCAGGAGAAGCCGGTGGCTAGTCTCCTCTCGACAACCCCGAACAGGCTGGCTGGTATCATGGCAACTGTTTTTGAATGTGGTCAAGCCTTATGCCCTGGGATAGTTTGGTCCTTCTCTCCTAGAGACCAGGGGTCTGCAAATCTCAGGGCCAGTCCGTTCTGCTCCAGACCAAGGGACTTATGTCAGCAAGCGAGGAGTGCAGAAGCTGGAGGCAAGTTATCCCTTCAGACGGTCGGAGCGCTGGTACAGGAGCTCTGTTCTTTCTCTAAACCTAAAACTGCTGTAAGAAATAAAGCCTTTTAGTCGAAAGGAAAAATATATATAGCGTGATGCTTAAAAAAAAAACAAAAAAAAAAAACAACTCTGTGTGTGTGTGTGTGTGTGTGTGTGTGTGTGTGTTAACCCAGAAAAACATCTGAAAGGATCTATACTAAAGTGTTTACAGTGGCCGTGTTTGAGTTTTAGAATTACGATGGTCTTTATGCTTCCTGCTTTTCTGACTTCTTTTCCACTTTACAATGGGCATATGTTGCTGTAAAAATCATAGGAAATGATAAAACAGTTTTGTCAGCAATAAAAAAAGACGAAGTGGGAAACCACAAATCCATTTCTAATGACGATTTCTCCTGGGTGAAGCAGGAAACCACAAATGGGTTTTTAGTGACAACTTCTCCTAACTAGTATGGGTTAAAAAGCAACAGTTTCAGGGGTGCCTGGGTGGCTCCGTGGGTTGAGTGTCTGCCTTCAGGGTCAGGCTCAGGTCATGATCGCAGAGTCCTGGAATCCACCCTGCGGGGCTCCCTGCTCAGCGGGGAGTCTCCCTCTCCAACTGCCCCGCCCCCCAGCTCACACGCTCACGCATGCCCGCACTCTCTCTCTAATGAATAAATAAATGAATAAAATCTTTTTTTTAAAAAAAAAGCACAACAGTTTCAGAGTCCAGCCTGATGTTCTAGGCTGCTGCAGAAAGGACGCGAGCGTAGAAAGTCCTGGACGGAGCTCCCAGGAGTGTTTGCCACGCTAAGCTCCTCCCTTCCACGGAAACGAAACTGACTGACTCAGGGGCAGGACCGGCGGAGGCTACAGTTCCCTGCAGCCAGCGCTTCGGCCACAGGCTCTCCTGTCCCTGCCCCCAGAATCATGCGGGAGCTGGAAGAGGTCCCGGCCAAGTACCTGGACAAGTTCATTGAAACCCATCTCCTGCCAGACACACATTTCCGCAGGCAGATCAAGGAAGCCGTGCATATCATCTCCACTTTCCTGAAGGAGAGGTGTTTCCAAGGTGCCCCCCACCCTGTGCGGGTGTCCAAGGTGGTCAAGGTAAGCCCAAGCCTCCCTGCCTGGGGAAGGGGTGGCTGGATGGGCAAGAGGTCCCGCAGAGACAGAGAGAGAGCAAAGGGGTAAGGTCTTTGGGGCTGGTGGTTTCTGACATATCCATACCCCCCCAAAAAAAAAATCTAACCATACCTTGTTAGAATAGATTCTGGGGTGAGGCCCTACATCTGTAGCTTTTAAATAAAAGCCCTGGCTGGAGTTTATCAACCACCGTCCTCGGCCACGTCCATTTCAGAGACAGGAAAACTGAGGCCCGCCTCTAGTAAATAATTTGCTAATGAACAGCCAGGCTGGGGACTCACAAGTTCTGCCAAATCACAAGCTATTTAAGACTCTACATCCCCGGGGGCTTGTTTCTGGGTTTTTTTTTTGTTTGTTTGTTTTGTTTTTTGTTTTTTTTTTTTTTTGGACAAAATGGCTTCCAGAGCCCCTCTCCAGCCAGTGACAACTAAATGTTATTCCGATGGCTTTGTGTGGCTACAGAGTTTAGGTGTTGCCTCCCAGGAAGTATATACACCGCGAGAACAGAGCCGGGCATTGCTGAAAGGGGGTCCGGCACCAGCTGTCTCCACCGCGGCTCGGCTTTTCAGCTTCCCTGACGCACTAGAGTTCTTTTTTCTTACTGAGTGTCATTAACATACCGTGCGACATTCGTTTCAGGTTTACAGTGTATTTTTTTTTTAAACATTTTATTTATTTATTTGACAGAGATAGAGACAGCCAGCGAGAGAGGGAACACAAGCAGGGGGGGTGGGGGAGGAAGAAGCAGGCTCATAGCGGAGGAGTCCGATGTGGGGCTCGATCCCAGAACACCGGGATCACGCCCTGAGCCGAAGGCAGACGCTTAAGGACTGCGCCGCCCAGGCGCCCCAGGTTTACAGCGTATTGATTCGACAATTCTATGCATCACTCAGGGCTCTTTATGGTGAACGCAGTCACCATTGACTCTACTCCCTATGCTGTTCTTTTCATCTCTGTGACTTAGTTTATGACTGGAAGTTTGAACTTCTTAATCCCCTTTATTTATGTCACTCACCCCCCACCCCCCACCTCCCCTCTGGCAACCACCAGTTTGTTCTCTGTATTTGAGTCTCTGGTTTTGTTTGTTTAGATTCCACGTATGAGTGAAATCATACGGTATTTGTCTTTCTCTGACTTATTTTGCTTAGCGTTATACCTTCTAGATCCATCCATGTTGTTGCGAATGGCAAGGTGTCATTCTTTTTATGGCTGGAGAATATTCCTCTGTGTGTGTGTGTGTGCGTGTGCGCGTGCGTGTGCGTGTCCGTGTGTGTGTGTACACACCATATCTTCTTTATCCATTCATCTATGGATGCACTCTCGGCTGCTTCCATATCTTGGCTATAATAAATAATACTGCGATAAACATAGGATTGCCTGTATCTTCTTAAATTAGTGTTTTCATTTTCTTTGGGTAAATACCCAATAGTGGGATTACTGGATCATAAGGCAGCTCTATTTTTAATTTTTTGAGGAGCTCCATCCCGTCTTCCCCAGTGGCTGCACCAATTTCCATTCCCACCAACAGTGTATGAGGGTTCCCTTTCCCCCCATCCACCATGGGACCCACCATTTCTGTGGTATCATGGGCTGGGTAAGAGTCTAAGTTTCGGAAGCAGATAGCACCTGCCGGCTGTGAAACTTGGAGCGAGTCGCTTCACCTCTCGGTGCTTCAGCTTCCTCCTGCGTAACTCCCAGTGCCTGACAGGGCTCTGCAAATTCTGTGACGTACGTAAACCACGCAGCACGGGCCAGACTACAGAACCTAACCTGTATAAGACAGTAAAGGTTGGGGAGTAAAGAACACAGACGCTGGAACAAGACAGCCAGGGTTCGAATTGCACTCTGCCACCTGTCGCTCGGAGGCTGGGCTGCTGTATCCCCTCTCTGAGCACTTGTTGCCCCATCTGTAAAGTGGGAGCTGCTAACAAGACTATGGGAGTCATAGAGTCCTGTGAGCGTTATGGGAGCTAAGACTGCTGATGCCCTCAGCACAGAGGCTAAGACTCGAGAATGTTAGTGATGGTCCTCAGCACTTTATATAGGGAGGCTCGTCTCAATAACTGTGAGTTCGCATTCTCCTCATCTGTTTTAGGGTGGCTCTTCAGGCAAAGGCACGTCCCTCAGAGGCCGATCAGATGCCGACCTTGTGGTCTTTCTTAACAACCTCGGGAGTTTTCAGGACCAGCTTGACAATCGAGGAACGTTCATCCGGGAAATTAAGAGGCAGCTGGAAGCCTGTCAAAGAGAAGAAACCTTTGAAGTGGAGTTTGAGGTCGGGAGTCTGCAGTGGGAGAAGCCCCGAGCCCTCAGCTTTACGCTCATGCACCCCCATCTCCACGAAGGGGTGGAGTTTGACGTACTGCCTGCCTTTGACGTCCTGGGTAAGCACACACACACACACACACACACACACACACACACACGCTTTCCGCCTCTGTCCTGGGTCAAAGCTTCTGTCCCTTTTCATATTTCTGAGCAGAAATTTCCCGCAATTGGAGAGTCTTACCATGACGGGGCATCCCGTCAAAGTGGGGAGGAGATCTCAGAATGAACGAGGTCATAACCAGCCACGGGAGCGACCTGAGACGGCCAAGCGGGCGCAATTTGGGGGCAAGACATTTCTCAGGGGGCTCCCGTCGGGCGGGCTGCTTCTCCTTGAGACTCCTCTTTCTGAAAATGAGGCAGCACAGATCCGCCAGGGAGCTGATAGGTGAATTGCGTCTTTTACCCCAACCACCAGGAGGCCTCACTAAACTTATGCCGAGGGTTGGAACTTCTAGATAATCTGCAGAAACATTTGGACAGGAAGCATCGCCTCTCAGAGGCTCGATTTCCCCGTTAGGAAAACTGGTTAAACCAGGCCACCTCGGTCGTGCTCTTGCTCTGAGTATTAAATGATCATCTACATTAAGCTCTTACAGGGCCTGGCACATAGGAGGTGTTCAAAAATGTCAGTTCCCCAACTGTGTCCCGAGGCACCCCAGGGTGCCACAGTGAAATAACTCACAGGGCACACGGAATAGTTTAGATTTTAAATTTTGGAGGGAAACACCGTGACCGCTATCAGACACCACACCAGCTACTGCTGTTCCGTTGTGCTGAACTACGTACATGGAAATGGGGTGGGTTTTGTGGTTGTTGTTTGGGTTTTGTTTGTTTGGTTGGTTGGTTTTTTGTTTTTTGCTTTTGTTTTTGTTTTTGCTTTTTTGGCATAGGGGGCCCGTGAGAATAATACCGAAACTCTGAAAGCACCAGGAAGTGAGAAAGTTTGGGAACCTTTCCTTGTCGCCATGTCCGGGGCGTTGGGTGCCGGCACCCCATTGGCTACAAAAAATAAGAGGGGGAGAGAGAAGGGGAGGAAGGACGAGCCAGGCAGAGGAGCCAGTGCAAGCCAAGGCCTGTAGAAAATCAGGATGTGTTGGGGGAACTGCAGGACGCTGAGGATGAACGGAGGGTGGGGGCGGAGGGCGAGGAGGGAGTGAGCTGATCCTGAGACGCCTGCAGCCTGGCCATGGATTTCTCCTGAACACAATGGATAGCTGTGGAAGGGTTTCAAGCAGGGTCAGATTTACGTTTTAGAAAGACAGCCCAACTGTGGTGTGGAAAATAGATCGGAAGAGAGGTAAGACCAGAGGACGGAGATGTCCCATCAACAACGATAAGCACAGATTACCCACTGAGCCCCTGCTGTGGACCAGGCCCTGCTCTACGGCCATGAATGAGCCAAACAAGGACCGTCTCTCCTGGTGCTTGACGATAAGTACAGAAACCAGAAACCTGCTGTGACAAAAACCTAACAGGATTGATACAGTGCAGAGCGATGGAGGGTGGAGGGCTCTTTTGGATGGAGTGATGACGGAGGGCCCCCCCCCCCGAGGAGGTGACATCTGAGCTGAGGCCCAAGGGATGGGAAGGAGCCCACCACAGGAAGATCTGGGGGCTCCAATAAGAGGAAGCCGCGTGTGCAAAGGCCCTGAGACAGGAACGAGCTTGGCATACTTGAGGAAGGGAAAAAAGGCCACGTGGCGTCCGTGGCAAGGGAGCGAGGTAGGAGGCGAGATGGGAGAGGTGGCAGGACACAGATCCCATCCCATTTCATAGGCCATTGTGGGGACCCTTTATTCCAGATGTTGTGGGAAGCAAGAGGCCGTGGGACCAGGTTTCGAAAGGCCTCTCTCTGGGTGCCGGGTCGAGAACAGGCTGTGGAGAAAACAGTGAGGAGGCGGCTACCCGAAGTCCTGGTGGGAGAGAGGGGTCATGGCGGCCTGGACGGGGTGACAGCAGGGGAGCTGGGAGCAGGGAAGGCTGGGGAAAGACTCCATGCCCCCCTGGCTCTGGGCCTGCTGCCCCTTCAGCTGCACCCCACGGCCAGCAAGCTTGTCACCCCTGAGCAGCTGGAAGAAACTCAGAGAAGCGCTGACATCTTCAAGTTACGGATTTGTCCCTAACAGGTCAGTGGACCAATAGCGGCAGACCTAACCCTCGAGTCTACATGGAGCTAATCGAAGAGTGCCAGGACCTGGGGAGAGAGGGGGAGTTCTCCCCCTGCTTCACGGAGCTGCAGCGAGACTTCCTGAGGCAGCGTCCAACCAAGGTGAAAAGCCTCATCCGTCTGGTCAAGCACTGGTACCAAAAGGTAGGTTCCTCCTGCCTGGGGAGCGGAGGAGGAGGAGGAGGGGGAGAGTTACAGAATAGAGGGAGGGAAGGAGAAGAGAGAAGTGTGGAAAGGGAGAGGGAGGAGGGGAAGGAGAGAGAGGGAGGGAGCTGAAGGGAGAAGGGTGAGGCAGCAGGAAGGGGAGAGGAAAGGGGGGAGAGGAGGGGATGTGTGGGGAAGGAGGGAAGGAGGAGAAGGGGATGCGGAGGGGAGAGGGGATAAGAAGGGGAGGGGCGGGGTCTGGGACAGGTGCCGGTGGACCTAGGCTGCCTCCTTCCTCCTGGTCCTTCCCAGCTCCGGAAATGACAACCCCAGGCTTCCAGCGGCTCTGCCCTAAACCATGGGTCTCGCTGCACTGTTTCACACACGCTCCCCTAGCCCACCAGTCGACGAGTGATGTTGCTCTTATATTTAAAATATAGCCAATTGTCCCCCCTCCATCACTCTTACCCTGGTCCCAGTCATCTCAGGAGGCTCCGGGGATCTGCCCGCGACCTCTCTGCCCTTCCGGCCATGCCGTCTTCCTTGTAGTTCCTCCAAGAGGGAAACTCTGCTCCAGCCCGTGGGTTTGTCTGTCTTCCCTCTAAAAATCTGCACGAAGGAAGGCATCTGTCTGTATGGTTCATTCACTGCTGTAGCTCTACGAGCGAGAACGATGCCGGCACATAGTAGGTGCTCCATGAGTAACTGTCGAATCAACGAGTGACTGCCATGACCACACACACACACACATACACACACACACACTTCTGGGCACTTCTGGGCTGCCTGACCTTGAACAATGCACTTAACCTCCCTCCGCTTCTTGTTTTCTCCTTCGCAAGGAGTAACGTGGCATGGAAGGAGTGAACCCCGATCGTGGTTCCTGGCATAGCTGGTCCTAATCTACATGGTTTCTTGGAGCCACGCCAGGAGCACACGGAACAAAAGTTCACACGTACCATGTGCTTCCCTTGTGCCAGGCTCGTCGTAGCTCAGCTTTTGTGGCTGTGATATGCATTTCTGTTTACTTTCAAATAGCCTGTATCTTATTTAATGTTTATGGTGAGTCTGTGCACGGAGCAAGCCTAGGTGTTATTCTCAAACCCGTATCACAGAAAGAAGTAAGAGTCAGATGGCTCTTTCAGCTAATAAGGAGCAGCACAAAAACTTGAATTCTGGCCTTCTGACTGAAGACTTTGCCTAATATGTAATATACATTTTATAATACACATGTATGTTTTTGGGTGAATAAATGAGTGGAAGAAAGTAATTAAGGATAAACCTTTCTACTTCAAAAATAATCTTTAAGGGGCGCCTGGGTGGCTCAGTCGGTTAAGCATCTGCCTTCAGCTCAGGTCATGATCACCGGGGTCCTGGGATCGAGCCCTGCACCCCACTCCCTGCTCAGCGGGGAGTCTGCTTCTCTTCCTCTCCTCCTGCCTCTCTCCCCCTCTGCTCCTGCTCTCTCTCCTGCACAGTCTCTCCCCCTCTCTCAAATAAATAAGTAAAATCTTAAAAAATAAAAATAACCTTTAAGGCAAAGCAAGACAGTCCTTGATCTGCTAGACCTCTTAGTTTGCTGTTCAGGGAGATCTGATCACGGAGCCTGAACATCTTAGAACTTACGAAAGTGGTTCTTGACAAGTATAACACTTCCCTCAAAGATCCTGAAAATTCATGAGGACATTTTTGGTAACCATGGTGATAGGGGGCAAGGACGCTACTGACAATTAGTGGAAAGAAGCCAGGAATAGTAGTTGTATTACAATGAGCAAGATAGTCCAGCAGGACAAGGAAGTGTCCCTCCCCCCCCCCCCCTCCCTGCCTGCCCCTCCTCCCCCTCCCCTCTCCCTCTCTCTTCTTTCCCGTAAAACAATACAGGAATCTCCCCGTGCTTTAACTCCACTCACCACCTGCAACTTACCTGCCACTTTGTTGTATGTTTCAAGTCTCGATATTTTCACGTGCCACAAAGCATTACTATTATTTTCCATACTAGAGCTCGTTTTATCTATCCATGTATTGACCACGTTCTTCACCCTCAGCTCTTTCCTACATCTCTAACCTTCCTCCTGGGATCATGTTCCTTCTTCCTGAAGCATGTCCTGGAAGACTTTTTTGCTGACGGTCTTCTGATGATGAACTCCTAGTTTTTGTTTGCCTGAAAAGGTCTTGATTGTACCTTCATTGTTGATGGGTATTTTTGCTGGGTTGGCGGCTATTTCAGTACACGGGAACATATCACTCCATCTTCCGGGGTCACTAGTGAGATGTCAATTGTCAGTCTAACTGTGGCTCCTTTGTAGGTAATCAGTCTTATTCCTCTGGCTGCATTTATATTTTTCTCTTTGTCTTTGATTTTGTTTCATTTCAATCTAAGGTGTCTTTTTTTTTTTAAGGTTTTATTTCTTTATTTGACAGAGAGATAGAGAGAGCCAGAGAGCACAAGTGGGGGGGAGGATGGCAGAGGGAGAGGGAGAAGCAGGCTCCTCGCTGAGCAGGGAACCCAAGGTGGGGCTCAATCCCAGGATCCCAGGACCACGACCCGAGGGGAAGGCAGACATTGAAGCAGCTGAACCACCCAGGTACCCTTCAATCTGAGGTGTCTTAATGATGACTCCTTTTTCACTTGTCCTTCTTGGAGTTCATTGGGTCCTTCACTGGGATTCCTGAATCTGTGAATGGATATCTTTTGTCAGTTTTGGAAACTCTCAGCCATTCTCCTAAAACATCATCTCTCTCTCTTCCTTGCCTCCTGGAACTCCAATTAAATGTATGTTAGACCTCACTCTATCTTCCAGTATCTTTACACTCTCTTCCACATTTTCCATCTTTTTGTCTCTCCATGCTTTATTCTGAATAGTTTATTCTAACACACTCTCTAATTCACTAATTTCCCCCCTTAACTGTGTCTAATTTGCATTTGAGTTATTAATTACAGTTATTGTAAATTTTTGTTTAACAATTTCTTTTTTTTTTTTAAGATTTTATTTATTTATTTGACAGAGAGAGACAGTGAGAGAGGGAGCACAAGCAGGGGGAGTGTGAGAGGGAGAAGCAGGCTTCCCACGGAGCAGGGAGCCTGATGCGAGGCTCAATCCCAGGACCCTGGGATCATGACCTGAGCCGAAGGCAGACGCTTAACGGCTGAGCCACCCAGGCGCCCCTGTTTGACAGTTTCTATTTTATTCTTTTACAAATATGCTAAGTTACTTCTTATGGCTTCTAATTTCTTCTAGTGCAAGCTCTTCTTTTATTTCTGTAAACAGGATGTTTCTAGTTATTTTAAAGTCTCTGTCTGATCCTTCAATATTTAAAGTTTTGGGGACTTATTACTATTTTCACTTTTTTTTGCCGGTTATTACTCTTGGCGTCTTGTTTTCTGTGTGCCTGGTTGCTTATGTGCTGGTCATGGTACTTGACAATTATTTGTGAAATCATTTGAGGCTTTGGGGTTTATATCTTACTCCAAAGAGAATTTTGTTTGGCTCCTAGGAATGCCACAAGTTCTTCCTCTCAGTTAATTTTCACAGTATCCTTATGAGCTTGGTGCTATTATGACCAGTCACCTGGCAGGTGAGAAACATGAGGCTCCAAGAGTCTAGGTTGTCTTCCTGGAATCAGACACCAGGGGAGCCAGGACTCAAAGCCACATCACTCAGAATCCAGAGCCCAAGCTCTTAACCCAGGAGTCGGGAAACTTTTTTCCATAATGCCCCAGGTAGTAAATATTTTTAGAACTTGTGGGCCACATGGTCTCTTGTCACAACTACTCAACTCGGTCGCATGAAAGCAGCCTTGGCCTGCTGCACGGAAGTGTTATTTACAAAAGCAAACGGCAGGCTGGCTTTGGCCTTTGGGAAATGCGCTTTATGCCCCAGCTGGACAAGTACCTGCTCCTGATTAGTTTTCCACCTCTCAGTGTAAGCAGCAGCTTGGGAAGCCACTGCCACAGCAGTACGCCTTGGAGCTCCTGGCGGTCTATGCCTGGGAGCACGGCAGCGGACAAACAGAGTTCAGCACAGCTCAGGGGTTTCGGACCGTCTTGCAATTAGTCCTGAACTACCAGCAGCTCTGTATCTACTGGACGAAGTATTACAACTTTGAACACCCGATTATTGGACAATACCTGAGGATGCAGCTTGCAAAACCCAGGTACTCTATCTCCGCACGGGTTAGCTCCCCACGTAAACGAGCCCCTGGACACAGCTGTGGCATGTTGGAGATGAGGGCTCCCCATCTGCTGGTCCTCTTCTTGCGCTGAGCCTTTTACTGCTGCCATCCGATTTAAACGAGAGCCTCCAACCCTGTGAGGCAGGCGCTCCGTTCCCACTGTACAGATGGGTAAACTGAGGGTCTGAGGGGTAAGGAGCTTGTCTTACCCTTAACAGAAAATGAGTGAAAGAGCCGAAATGTGAACTAAAATAACAGCTAGAGCAATAATCATAATTGCTCCCAGGGATTAAGAGCTTGCTGGAAGACTAATGCCCCGGGAACAGCGCCCCGCTCCTGCCCAGAGTCCCAGCCTGTGCCAGCCTGGTGTTTTGTCCTGCCGGGAGCGTCTGGATTCCCCAGACACAGCCTTGGTTCCTCACCTTCCCTCTCTCACTGTTACTCTCCAGGCCTGTGATTCTGGACCCAGCTGACCCGACGGGAAACGTGGCTGGTGGAGACTCACACAGCTGGTGGCGGCTGGCAGAAGAGGCCAGGGACTGGCTGCATTACCCGTGCTTTCAGAAAGGCGATGGGTCTCCAGTGGGCTCCTGGAACGTGCCGGTGAGACCTCCTGCTTCCTCCCTGTCGTCCTCCCCCCCACCCCCTCTATGCAGCGTGGGGCATGTAAGACTAATGCATTCTAACTTAACAGTAAACAGTTACGGTCATTATCTGACGCGTACTGACCTCTTATTATGTTCCAAGTCCTGTGAGGAGCATTTCACATGTTTTGAGTCTCCATCCTCCCATCATGTCCTTTGAGACAGGCCTGTCCTACTCTCCCCGTGTCGCAGGTGAGGAAGCAGGCCTAGAGAGGTCAGGTGACCTCCATTCTCTCCAAAAAACATTCTCTAGACAAATTCCTCCTTGTTAGAAGTCACATAGTCGTGGAGTCTCAGGCTATGCTCCGTATTTTCAGTCATCTTGGCCCCATTCAGAGGGTTCCTGGGATTTGCACATCCCTTGTCCAGGCTTCATTCTTCAGTTCACACGACCCTGGCCGGAGGCAACTTTGTCACCAGCCCCAGCGCGCTCATGCCTCTGTGAATAATAATAAGTAGTAACAGCCACCGCTTCCTGATATTTGCTTTGCACTCAGGTTCTGCCCCAGATGCTCCGTTATCTCCTTAAATCATCACAACACCCTTTGAGGTGTGTTTGCTACTCCCAATCTCACATTCGAGAAAAGGAGGCTCAGAGACCTTTATCTAGGGAGTGGCAGAGCTGGGATCCGAAGTCAGTCGACTCTAATGCCAGTGCTCAGCCCTCCCTGTGTCACCCTTGCCGTGTGGGCACAGAGAGATGTCCAGCGGGGCTGGAGCCCAGCGTCCGCCTCAGCCCACCCCGCTGGAGCTCCAGTGGCCTCCAGACTTGCCCTGCCCCAGTCTGGGGTGGTCAGGCCTTCAGACCCCCACGTGGACCCGTCACTGAATCCGGGCAGCTCAGGAAGGGGCACAGCCTTGAACGTGGGGCTCTCTGTCGTCGAGGCAACCCTAAAACGGCTGACTGCTGACGTCTGTCTGCTGACCCTCTCCCCAGCAGCTGAGACTTCTTTGTCCTTCCTCGAGGGAGATCCAGGGGGCATGTCACACAGTAGGCACCATAAATGCTCACTGAGACCCACTGCCACGGTGGAAGGATCAATGCTCCGATGTGATCATGTGCTTTACCCTTTCAGCTTGAAGAAGACAGTGAGGACGATTGGTTCACTTGTGAGCACAGGGTGCCTCAGTTCCAGGGGACCGGATGGCACCCTGTACCGGCTGGGAGGAGCCTCAGCACAGGCATGACACCAGCCACTGCCCAGAGGGAAGATGACTGGATGTGTGCCATCCTCTGAACGCCAACGTGCCTTAGGGGGAAGGGCTCCAGAATCATCCAGGCCAGCCCTCTGTTTCAGGGGTTGGAGGAGGTCCCTTGATTCAGAGGGGAGAAGACGACAGCAATACCAACAGTGAGTTGGTGTCAGACCTCAGATCGGAGTCCAGGTCTTCTGACCCCCACCCCTCCCTAATGCTATGCTCTTTATCCTCTCGTGGCTACCATTGCCCTGCAGCCCCACCCTGCCCCAGCCTGTTCGCTGACAATCATCCCTGGGAGACAACCAGAGAGCCTCCCGTGTTCCTGGTGGGTGGCTTATAGTCCAATTTACCATCAATAACAATAAAAAAGAATAGGAAATACCGTGTGTTGGGCATTTATTAACTATAAATCCCATAGCCGAGAGGTATATGTATCTGTGTGTTATATGTGTGTATATGTGAACGGATTCAACTAGAAATACGTGTTGAGTACCTACCGTGTTCCAAGCATTGTTCTGGGCACTGGGAGCACAGCAGCGAACGAAACAGACCCAAACCCCTGCCTCCTGGTCTGACATTTGCATGCACTGACTTTTCATATTAGATCATTTTGGATCCTTCTAACTTTCAGAAGGATCAAAGACCAGCAACTTTGATTCATCCTCTCTCTCCATTTCTGATTATTTATGGAGGAAACATTTCAAAACTGCCCTGTCTGGTGCAATAGCTTAGAGTCACATGTGGCTCCCTGGGCACTGGAAACGCAGCTGGTCAAATTCCAGATGTGCCCGGGGTGGGGGGGGAGGGGTGTGATGTTTAAACACATACCGGGTTTCAGAGACTTAGCGCGCACACCCCAGAAAGAATAATGTCACATTCTTTTTTTTGTTTTTTTTTTTAATTATTTATTTGTTTATTTATTTGAGAGAGCACAAGCGGGGTGGGGGAGGGTCAGAGAGAGAGGAAGAAGCAGACTCCCCCCTGAGCAGGGAGCCCGATGCAGGCCTCCATCCCAGGACCCCAGGATTTCGACCTGAGCCAAAAGCAGACGCTTAACCCACTGAGCCACCCAGGCGCCCCAAGAATGTCACATTCCTGACAACTGATTATTTTTTGTACTGATTGCATGTTGAAATGACAAAACTTCTTGAGGTGCTGAGTGAAATCAAAATGGGCTTCTCTGTATCTTTTTGCTTTTTACCGCGGCTCCTAAAAATGTTAAAATTATACTTGTGGTGCACGTTGGATTTCTATATTCCGCAGCTCTGCCCCAGAACGTGAATCACTGGATTCAAGAATACGCTAGGCCGATAGATGTCACACTGTCTCTTCCTTGGTACCAAGAACCAGCATTTCGTGTACAAGACTCCGAAATATAAACCCCCCCAGAGGGGCTCACGAAAGGACCAAGCATGCTCTTGTCACCTGACTTGGCAGTCACCTTGAGTGGCTGACAAAGTCCTGGGCTTGTCCATCTCCCTATTCCTCCTTTTAGGTCTCCAGCATCCCTGAGAGATGGGTTTTATTTTTATTGCCATAATAGCAAACTGAGGTCAGGGCACTTGCCCGGGGTACCTGGCAAGCAAGAGACAGAGCCCGAACTGAAACCCTAGCAAGGACCTAGTCCTCGCTCTGAAGCTCATGCTTTTGGTCACTGCGGGGTGGTCTTCATGCATCTTTATTCCCCGCTCCGGCGACCCCGAAAAGGTCCCTAGCCGAGCTCCCGGGAGAGGGGGTCCCAGCTACTGCACTTCCAAACCCATCCACACGTTGACAGTCACCCTGCACATGCGCTGCTGAGTGCAGCAGGGACACTAAGACATGGGGCTCCTCTGACAAGCCACAGGGCTAAAGGACTCCCCACTGGTCTTGCTGACCTCTAGACTGCAAAGCCAGCTTTTCTTCCTTCTTGCCTTCGTTCAGGGTCAGACTCAATCACTCAGGGTCTACCCGCTTTCCCGGAGGCTCCCGGCTTTCTCCCCAGTTTCTCTTGCACATTTAATCCCACACGGGCATCTGCTTCATGGAGTTACCCAGACAAGCACCAGCACCTCTGCGCCCCCCGCTCCCCCCCACCCCGCCGCCCTGCCGCCCCGCCTTCGGGGAGGCATGCACTGCCCAGGAGTTCCCAGCTGGGATAAAGAACTGACCCATGGTGCTCCCATTGTGACCTCTTCCCAGCCACTGTCCCCGCCTACAAGGTGGGCACCTGCAAGAAGCTACCATCTCACTATGTCTACCCCCCCCCCGCCCCCCAGCCTTATTCCTACCGGTGCTTCTGCACTAGTCATGCCTTTCTTTTTCTGTGTTTTCTGATGTTTTGACTTCCCGGGGCCTTGCGGATCCTGGAGACACTGCCTCTCCCCAGGGTAGCTAATTCCTAGAGCGGCGAACAGCTCCGCTGAGAGCTCACCTTTCATAGGCAAACCAACCAATCCAGAGCCCAGACTCTGAACTGACTTCTTTATAGGCTTCCCAGGATTCTCACACCCGGGGCCACAATCCACCGGCCCGACTCACCCCAGGGCCGGGTGCCAGACAACTCAGGACAGCCCTACACTCGAGAGCCCACGGAAATCTTTCACACTAGCTGATCCTAGGCCTGCTAGCCCTCTCTTGCCGCGCCTTGCCTGCGGAAACTAGGACACAGGCTCTTCCGTGTTCTCCCTTCAGTCCCTCTGCCTCATGACCGGCCCTGGTGCTTCCCTGTGCGGCGGGCTGGGCCTCCTGTGTCTGGGGATCTGGAAGGTACAAACTTCTTCCTTTAAGACATTATTTGGTCATTGTCGTCAACATTAGCAAGATAAGGACATCATTTAAAAAAACCAAACACTCCATAGTCCTTCCCTCCAGCCTGTTAAAATTTGGGGTCTGTCTCTTCAGCCTTTTCTCTGACTCTCCCTGTCTCCCTCTATAGGTGGCGTTTTTATAAAAATGGGATTCGACTCCCTACCCGGTTTCGTTACCTGCCTTGTCACATTTATCTAGTTATCACTCTGGGCTGAGTGGGAAATTTTGGCATCACATGTAATGGGTGCATTGCATTCTACCATAACAAATCAAGTCGCTAATCCACTGGGGTTGTCTTCTGAGAGTGTTCCATGATTACAAACAGGGTTACAGTCATCAGTAGTTCATCTGAAAAGCCATGTCAATCATACAGTAGTACTATTTTCATTTTGGGGGGAACTCCCATCCTTTTCTGTAATGGCCGCGCCATCTTGCATTCCCCCCCACCCCACGGTACACACAGTTTCCAATTTCTCCACATCCTCACCAACACCCGTGTCTTTTGTGGGTTTTTGTTTTTGGGGGGTTTTTTCTTAATAGCCATTCTACTAGGTGTCAAGTGATAGCTTATGGTTTTGATTTGCAATTCCCTGATGATTAGGGATGGTGAGCAACTTTTCATACACCTGTTGGCTATTTGTGTGTCTTTGGAGAAATGTCCATTCGAGTCCCTGGCCCGTTTTTAAATTAGGTTACATTAGTGTTTTTGCCATTGAGCGATAAGAGTACCTTATTATTTTGACCCTTTATCAGATTTATGGTTTGCAAATATTTTCTCTTTCTCCATAGGTTGCCTTATTACTCCATTGATTGCTTCATTTGCTGTGCGGAAGCTTTTCATTTTGACGCAGCCCCGCTTGCTTATTTTTGCTTGTGCTGCCTGCGTTTCCTGCGTCTAGTCTTCAGCAAGTTGCCAACGGTACCCAGGGGAGAAGCGACAGCTCTTCAACAAATGGCAAGGGGAAACCGGGACACTCACATGCAAAGGAATGACACTGGACCTTATCTTACACCATACACAAGAAGCATCTCAAAATGGATTAAACACTTAAAAGACCCCAAACTGTAAATACCCTGGAAGAAAGCACAGGGGAAAAGCTTCTTGACATTGGATTTGGCAATGATTTCATAGATATGATACCAAAACACAAGCAACAAAAGGCATTTATTTTTACATGGTGTGAGGTAGGGCTCAGTTCTAATCCTTCTATCTGGATGCCCAATTATCCCAGCAGCTTTTGTTGGAGAGACATCCCTTTCCCCATGGCCCTGCAAGATCACCTCCGACATACACCCCGAGCCCATCTCTGTTCTGTTCCATTGGTCTGTTTTGTATCCTTGAGATGCTGCTACCTTGCGTTAATTACTACAGCCTTGTAATAATTCTTCGTATCTTGTAGAAAACTCTCATCTCTTTTTATCAAAACCCCTGCCTTCTCACTGTGGAAAACAGTATGGAGGTTCCACAAAAAATTAAAAATAAAATTACCATATGACCCAGCAATTCCACTACTAGGTATTTACCCAAAGAATACAAAAACGCTAATTCGAAAAGATACATGCATCCCTATGGGTATTCCATACACTGTATGGAAGCAGCCCAAGCACCCACTGATTGATGAATGGATAAAGAAGGTGTGGTCTACATGCGCAACGGAATATGTCTCAGCCATACAAAACTGAAATTTTGCCGTTTGCTACAACATGAATGGATCTAGAGGGTATAATCCTAAGCGAAATGAGCCAGTCAGAGAAAGACAAACACCATATGATTTAACTCCTATGTGGATTTTAAGAAACAAAACAAGCGAACAAAGGAAAAATGAGACAAACCAAAAAACAGACTCGTAACTATGGAGAAGAAACAGGTGGTTGCCAGAGGGGAGGTGGGCGGAGGATGGCTGATACAGACTAAGGAAATTAAGAGGACGCTTGGTGAGTGCTGAGGAATGGACAGAATTATGGAATCGCTGACTGATACCCCTGAAACTAATATAACACTGCATGTTAAATACACTGGAATTAAAAGTAATAATGATTTTTAAAAGTAACCCAAATTGAAATCAGTAGTTGGAATCTAAACTCGATACGTTTTCCCCTTTTTCTAGCCAAATACACTTATCCCAATTATTCTGCATCCAACAGTGAAAGCGATTAATTTTTTAAATCCACCAGAACGTCTCCTGGAAGTCATGGTTACTATTAAAAAGTAATAATAAATAAATCTTACATTGGGCGGGGGGGGAAGCCCTGGCTTCTCTTGGCCCTCTCTCTTTCTATGTGAATTTTCACTCAATGTATGAAGTTCCATCCAAAATGTAGGGAGGCATTGGACTGGAATTACATAAATTAGGAAGCATGACATCGACGTTCTAGTGAGAACGCCATCCATGGACTTGGAGTTTCTCTTCACTAATGGTAATTTTCTTAAATGACACTGTAACTATTACAATTTTTCACTGCCTACGTCTCTCATATCCTCCGTCGTATTATTCTTATATATTTGCTTCTATGTTACTATACTCAGTATGTTTTCTTTAATTGCATTTGGTAGCATTTGGTTCCTGGAGGACCTAAATGTCTTCTTAAAGATTTTTACTTATTATTTATTTGAGAGAGAGAGAGCGTGCAAGACAGCACAAGTAAGGGGAGGGGCAGAGGCAGAGGAAGAAGCAGACTCCCTGAGGAGCAGCGAGCACTTCCAGAACCCTGGGATCAGGACCCAAGCCGAAGGCAGACACGTAACACCCTGAGCCACCCAGGCGCCGCTGACTTTATCAATTGTGTACACTAAGCTTGTATGACTCGTCTGGCCACAAGAAACAATAAAGCAATTTTTCTTGCAAAAGTAATCAAGTGTTTTGGATAAGCATTTCTCTCCTGCTAAGCTCTGGTAGCTCGTGCAAAGCTAGCAGGCCCAGGGTTACAGAAAGCTCTAGGTGCTGGGACGAGGAGCTGCTGGTTCCTGCCCCAATTCATGAGATTTCGAAACAGAGGAGCCGGTGTGTAAGGGAGGCAGAAAATGATCGGATGATAACCACAGCCCCTGAGTCACACATTTTCACATCTGCAGAGATCTTGCCCCATTCTGGGCAACTTCCTGGTGAGAAAACGAAACTGAGAAGGGTAACTTTCAGCTCACAGAGATGAGGGCACAGCTAGAAGGCCCGCAGCGAGAGGAAATGTGTGATGTGAATGCAGGTCCGGGAATGACGCTGAGCCCCCCCCATCCCCCAGCTCAAGAGAAGGGGAATTTTCAAGCAATGCCACCTTCCAAGCCTGGAGTGGGCGCTCCCAGATGCCCCCAACCGCGTACACAAAGCCCTCCCCACACACCCCTCCCTTCAGCTCCTCAGAGCCCTTCCCACCCTGCAGAAGTCCTTTCTTCCTTCCGTGTTGCAGGCCGGCATTTTCCTCCTCCATCCCATCCTGCCGGTGCCTCGGGGGTCTCAGAGTCTCAGCTCACCAGTGGCGTCTCGACTTCGGATCCGGCAGCATTAGTACATTTTCCCCTCTCCTTGCTATGATTTCTGGAGCCTACGGTGGAGGTTGAAGGCTTGTGTACATGACCAGCCCACCGTCTTCGTCCAATCTTGACCCTCTGCTTTCTCCCTTCTCAACATTCCTCAAAGGTTCTGGTCCATTGACAGCGATCTTTCTTGATTTCCAACCCATTGAGTGAGTTGCACGATATTTTAACACATCTTTGCTGTCGTTTCGGTAGGATCTCGAGGGTGCGTTCAGCATACCACCTCACACAGAGAATTTCTAAAGTGACCTGTGAAGCGAGATGACTGATTGATGGCAGAGCATGAAACCATGGCTTTATAGCTGAGAGCACCTGGCTGGAATCCCCCACCACAACATTGAACCTACAAAACAGTCTTCTTCACTTGAATACCTCCCAGTGATGTGGCACTCACTACCCAAAATACAAACCGGGTGCTCACCGTGGTTTTGCCACCTCTTCCTCTGGTTCGCTATGAACTCTGAAGCTCACCCTCTGACCCCGTCTATCTCCTTTAGGGTTAAGGCAGACTTCGGGAAGTCCTCGTTAACAGTCATTGCTACTGAAGGTACGCCCCGAGTCAGAGTACCTTCCTGAGCGGATGGGACAGAGGACTAGTGAAGTTTTGAGTGACAGGGAGGAGGAGACGGACTGGGAAAGAGCTCAGGTTCTGGTCCACTGGGTAGAGGAGCCACAGCGAAGCTGCCAGAAAGGGAGAAGACAGGCGTGAAGATAAGCATCGATGAGCTACCTGGTAGATTCAGGTCCCCAGTCCGCGGCTTACTATCCGCCTACTTTTGTTCCAGTCCCGAAGGGACCTAACTCGCCTCGGAGCTTTATAATGTCGTAAGATGTAGTATCGTGGGAGGTGTCATTCTACACTGACCGTCCTACCTCATTTCTCCGCTTTAAAATAATTCTTAATTCTTACAGACGGGTTCCAGAATGATACATTTGATGTTTTAAAAAATGGAATTCTAAACATTTTGGAATTGTGTTAAATGTATACATGACTTAGGAGGGGTTGTCCCCTGTACGAACACAGCACTAGTACTGAGAGCTTGAGCTGGGTTTGAATCCAGTCTGACAGCTTTCCCTCTATGTATGTGACCTTGGCCAAAGTGCCTCCATTCTCTGTACCGTAACTTCCTCATCTCTCAAATGGGTATGATAAGAACAGGCCTTGTGGCCCGGTTGTTGGGAGGATCCAATGCGATGATGTATGGAAAGCAGGAGGGACACATGCTCTGCCAGCGTTCTTTGTTACTGGTGGTGTTGAGAATGCCGCCTTGGGCCAGAGAGCCAGCCAGGGGTTCTCTGTTTGGGGGAACCTCTTCCAGGCTGCTCAGTTGGAGGTGTGACCACGTCCTCCCGTAAATCCTGCACGTTTCTTAAATGCTCAGGGTCCGTGGCTCGGTGCCAGTGCTTGTGCTCTGTGCACCTGCTGCTGTCAAGGCGTTTTGTTCAGGTGTGAGCGGTTCATTGGAGCTGGCGGGGGCGGGCACAGGGGAGGCGGGCCCAGTGCTGGAAGGCGGAGGAAACGAAACTAGACCTGGGAAGGGAAACGGGAACTGGGTGCAAGAGCCCAGAGCTGCTGAAAAGAAATGAAACTGAAAGCGGGAGAGGAGGGGAATGCCTGCGAGGTTGGGAAGGAGGGACGCGGGGAGAGGCTGGGGCAGCAGCGCCGCCCCCTGCCCGGCCTCGGGGTGCAGAGCCAAAGCCTGGGCGTTGCAGGCGCAGAGGAGCGCGCAGAGTGCGAGAGGGAAGCCGGGGCGCGCCAGGGTACCGGAGCCCGGCCAAGGCCATGAACGACGTGTACCGCACCCCCGCCGCAGCGCTGGACAGCCTGGTGGCCCGCAGCCTGCAGCCGTGCCCCGAGTTCCTGGGGGCTGCGCGGCGCGCCCTGGGCACCCTGGCAGCCGCCCTGCGTGAGCGCGGGGGCCGCGCCGGTGCCCAGCCTTGGAGGGTGCTGAAAATCGCCAAGGTAGGCGCCTCGGGAAGGGGGGGGTCACCTAGAATTGGGGCAATCCTCCAAGGATGCTGGCGCCTTACCACCGGCTTTGCCGACGGGGACGGTTGCTATCAGCTCTTTTCATTCATGTCTTTGACATTTAAACAGCACACTTGTTATGCGCCAGCGCAGTTCGAAGTGCCCTGAAAACATACTGAACACCACAGCGGGGGGGGGCGGGGGTAGGGACAATTAATCCCGCCTGACACATGGGAAACTGAGACACAGAGACGAAATAATGTGTCCA
Organism: Ursus americanus; assembly: GCF_024610735.1. NCBI lineage: Eukaryota > Metazoa > Chordata > Mammalia > Carnivora > Ursidae > Ursus > Ursus americanus. The sequence goes on along the minus strand of NC_142156.1, from coordinate 15,510,178 downwards.
GGCTTGTAAAAGATCCAGCCAAGATTCAAAGCCAGGAGGTCTGATTCTTGGCATTCGTGCTCCTTGGGCTGCCTCTGGTTGGTTCATTCGTAGACTTACTCAATCCTTTACCGTCCAAACAGACTCCAGTCCTTACATCATGCCTGATCCTAAGGGTGCAGAAACACGAATATTCTATAATAGCCGTGATAGCCTAATTACTGGCAAACTACCCAGTAACAATAAACATGGTCTCGTTAATTGAGTCATTTTACTTAATCCTCACATTCAGTGAGGTAGGGATTATTGTCCCGGTTTTATGACTTGGCGAACTGGGACTAGGGGTGGGTGAGCCGCTGCCCCAGGCCACTTTTTGTCACGTAAATGCTCTGCTGCCCCTGTGACCTCAGGGAGGAGAGGGGCATCACCAATCTATCCTCAGTGCAAACTCAGGGGCTCCAGGAGTGCATCGAGGGAAGCTGGCTGGGGTAGAGGGGACTTGCGGCTTGTCAGGGAGGGGGTGAGCAGGGGATGACCCTAGAGCAGCTAGGGGTTTCCACTGGGGATCCCCATGTTCCAGATGCCCATGCAAACGTATGCGGATGACATGACTCAGTGGCTGGAATTTCTTCTCTAATCGCATAAGCAGGAAAACAGGGGTCGAATAAATGGAGCAAATGTGGCAAAAGTCTTCTTTACAACCCTCTCTTCTTTCGTGTAGGTTTAGAAACTAAAAAAGAGTATTTTTTTTTTAGTGACTTAATCTATGGGGGAGGGGGTGCAAGAAGAGTGTAGGCAAGAAGAAGGGAGCCGGACCTCCCTCCCCTGGGCGGGGTGTTGGTAAGCAACCTTCCCGGCACTTCCCTTTCCCTGTGTCCTCCTTTGTCAAGTGAGAGCAAGGACAGTACCTTTCTCCCAGGCTTGCTGCGAGCTCCAGTGAGATGATGGTGTGCAGAAGTGCTCAGTCTACAATATCCCTCTTTGCTCTGCCGCGTTCCCCCTTGGTTGGCAGCCCCCGATGTGAGGAGCTGGCGGCAAAGGAACTGGGGTACCACTGGGGTAGTTAGGGATCCCAGCTTGGTGGGGGAGGTGCCCTTGGAGGGCTAACCCTGGTTCTCGTCTTTTCCTGGCTCGGTTACTCACTTCACCGCCCTGAGCCCCACTGCCTCGAGTAACCACAAGTAAACCGCATCAGGGTATTGCCTGGAAGTGAGATTTCAGGTTGGCAAACATTTGACAGAGCTGCGGGCACCGAGGAGGGACTCTGGTCCCGTGAGTTTCCTTCCCAAGTCCTCGGCTGACAGCTTTGCAGAAAGAAACAGCGGTCAGAAAAGTCCTGAAAATTCCAAGAATGGTATCATAGCTCCGGACTGAATCCCAGGCAAAGTCACAAACATGTTTTCTGCAAACCAGAATTTGTTTCGCCCACAGTTTTAATTTTTAAAAAACTGAAAATCATAAAAATGTTCGAAGTTGGTTGCCGACATTTGGAAATCACGGGTTTACAAATGAAAATGGCTTTTCTCGAAGACTCAGAGCTGGCTGTGCTCGGCCGGCATTTCTGCGTGGCGTCAAATGCCAGGAGCTGTGTGCCCACCGTTTCCCCTTTCTTTGTAGGGAGGCTCCGCCTGCCGGGGCACAGCTCTGAGGGGTGGCTGTGATTCTGAACTCGTCATCTTCCTCGACTGCTTCAAGAGCTATAAGGACGAGGGTGCACACCGGGCAGAGATCCTCAGCAAGCTGCGGACCCTGCTACAATCCTGGGGGCAGAAACCCATCTCCGGTCTGAGCTTTGAGCTTCCTCGGCAGGACGGGGCCAGGGTCCTGCGGTTCCGCCTGGCATCCAGTGACCTTGAAAACTGGATGGATGTTAGCTTGGTACCGGCCTTTGACGCTCTAGGTGAGGGATGCCTGGCCCGTTCCAGGCTTGGGGGCAAGATCATTAGGAGTAAGACAGAGCATACAGTCGGGCCCTGCCCCGACCTTCTGTGTGGCCTGGGCAACCCTCTCTGGGCTCCAGTTCCCTTACTGAACATAGTGAGTCTGGGCCAGGAAAGCCCAGTTCCTCCCGGGTCTGTGGTCCTGGTCCCGGATGCTTGTCCCTCGCTCAAGCAACTGCGGAGACTTTCCTTCAGCCACTGCCTAGGACAGTGCCGCTCAGCCCTTCCACGAATACCCCCAAAGGAGAAGGCAAAAGGGCATGAGCCTGGCAGCAGGGGGCTGGGGACAAGGCCAGAATTCGGCAAAGTCTTGTCTTTTATCTTAAAAGCATTAACGTGATCTTTGCTCCCCTTCATAATTTATCCGTGCTTGATTTAATATAATAATGTGCCCCTGTGCCCACATCTGTAAAATGAAGGTTAATAATAATGGGACCCTAGTTATCCATCTGACAGAGTTTTTAGAAAGACTGTATGCATTAATGTACGTGATGAATTTTGAACGGTGCCTGGCATATGATGGGGCTATGTGAGTGCTTACTGTTCTCCTTTTTCTTCTTCTTCTTCTTGTATTATTTATTATTATTATTAATATTATTTTCCACTATTATTATTATTCTTATTAACCATGATGCCCTGGGAGATAGCTGTCTTGAGTTTATCCAGGTTAGGAGGTCCTGGCAGACAGCCACACTGTCCCCCGTCTGGTATACCCATCCACCCTCTGGGTACACAAATATTAATCATAATAGCTAATCCTTATTAAATGCTTCCCTATTCCAAGCACCTGACCTCTTTTATCTCGTTAACCCCTCCAAACAAACCTATGGGGCCTGTACTATCTTATCTTCCTTTTTACTAAGAGGGACACTGAGGCACAGAGACGGACAGTAACTCACCCAAAGTCACGCAGCAAGTAAGCGGTGTCAGGAACCTGAGAAATTATGGAGAGTGCTTACTTTTCCCAGGCCGGGCCCATGGGAAGTGGTGGAGGGAAAGGCACAACCGTAAAGTCGGCCAGCTTTGGGTTCCAGTCCTGTCTCCATCACTTGCCAGCTATGTAACCTTGGGAAGACTACTGAGTAACTGTGCCTCGGGGTCCTCGGCTGTGCAATGAGGTGAAGAATACTTGTCTGGTCGGCTTTGGTGGGGCTCTGGGGGCCTCACGTGAAACTTTCAGCCCAGTGCCTGCCTGGCGTGCATGAGCACTGAGACAGTGGTAGCAATCACTGCTAAGGCGTCAGGCCCTCTTGCCTTCTACTTCTCCTGCTTTGTTTCCTTTCCCTACGGCACTGATTAATGAAGGGTACCTAGGGTGGTGTCCTAGTGCGGCCCGAGCAAGAGCGAGCCTCGGGGAGGGAGGAACTGCCAGGTTATAAGGACTCCTGACTCAGCAGGAAGCATCATTCTCGTTTCACCCCCTTGGAATACGGCTGCTCTCCTGCAGCCTGGCCCCGGGTTTGGAAGGCAGGAATCCTTCCTTCTGGTCTCGAGCTTTCTTCTCTGCTTCCTGAGAAGCTCCAGGCTCTCTTCCTCATCCTCCAACCCCCCATGCTAGTGGATTCCACCCCTCCCCCCACCACCAAATCCCCCCCGTTTCTCCATCCCGTGCCTCAGAACCCTTCCTGACTCACAGCACTCCACACCCCCAGGGCAGCTCAGTTCCAACGTCAAGCCTGCGCCCCAGGTCTACTCGACCCTCCTCAAGAGCGGCTGCCAGGGGGGCGAGCACGCGGCCTGCTTCTCAGAGCTGCGGAGGGGCTTCGTGAGCGTTCGCCCAGCGAAGGTGAAGAGCCTGATCCTGCTGGTGAAGCACTGGTACCGTCAGGTGAGGCCGCCGCACAGGGTCCTGCTCCAGGCACTCGTGACCGTTTGAATTTGTGATTTCATGACAGCGAGAATATTTTCTTACACTTCGCAGCCATTCATGTGTCTCTTTACGGAAATTGCCTGTTCATATCATTTGTCTATTATTTTCTACTGCGTTAGCTATCTTCTTGTTGGTTTGTTGGAGCTCTTTATATATTCTGGGTACTAATTCTTATGGAGTTGATATGATGCAAATCTCTGCTCCTGGTGCGAGGCTTGTACTTTCACTTTGTTCATAGGTCTTTCGTCACAGGAAATGTTTGAATTTTAATGTAATCAGGGGCGTTCGTCTTCTTCTTACGTGATTTGTACTTTGTGTGTCTTGTGTAAGAAGGCTTTGCCTATCCTGACTTTCTAAAATTATCCTTCTGTGTTTCCTTTCAAACGGTTTTAAGATTTTTCTTTTCCTGTGGTTTTAGGGCTCTGAAACTATCTGGAATATTTTATGTTTGGCATGAAGTAATGTGGAGTTTGTACACCTCCTGGCCCAGCCTCCCTCCAAAATATTCATGTTTGTGGATAGACTCTTGTGCATTGAGGAAGGGGTGCTCAGCCTGTGCCTGGAAACGAGGGACCAGGCCCCGCAAAATCTTGGGGCACATGACTTGGTCCTTCTGTAGCACCCTTCATCATAGAGCAAGTACGGTATGAGGAGGTCCGGGCTTCCGGTTCTTGCTCGGCCACTGACTTGCCCTCTGACCCTGGGCGAGTTCTGCCGTGCTTTCATCTGGGGGATCAGTAACAGTCTCACACGACCCGCTGGCCTCTCTCTGACTGCTCCCCAATCCCCGGAGCTTGGATCTCATAGGAGCCCACGGCTCGGCTGAGACTCCGGGAGTGAGGGCAGATGAGAAAGATCAGGTTGCTCCTGGAACCCAGCATCCGGTCCCAGGCTTCAGCCTGTGGCGTCCGCGCCCCAGAGACTACAAGATTCAGCAAAGTTCCGCAGAGAGCTCTCCCTGTTTCCCCTCCCCTTCACCCTCCTACAGGTGTGCCGGGAGGAGGCGAGGAGGGACCTGCTGCCTCCAGCCTATGCCCTGGAGCTGCTGACCATCTTCGCCTGGGAGCAGGGCTGTGCGAAGGAAGCCTTCAGCCTGGCCCAAGGCCTCCGGACCGTCCTGGGCCTGATCCAGCAGCATCAACACCTTTGTGTCTTCTGGACCCTCAACTACAGCTTCGAGGAGGCGGAAGTCAGGCAGTTCTTGAGGCACCAGCTGGAGAGACCCAGGTACCTCCCCACACCCCCCCCCCCACTCTCCTGGGCTTGGGCAGCGGGAGAGAATTAACAACGATGAAGCAAGTCTTATCTGCCGAGGGCCTGCGTGAGGGCCGAAGCCAGGCGCTGCACGTGCGTCTCCTCATTCCGTGGGTCAGCCCCAGACGCAAATTACAATCACTTGGGACAGGTTTGTTTTTTTTTTAAGATTTTATTTATTTATTTATTTTAGTGAGAGAGAGAGAGACAGCACAAGGGGGGGTGCAGGGGCAGAGGCAGAGGGAGAAGCAGACTCCCCACGGAGCAGAGAGCCCGACGTGGGGCTCGATCTCAGGACTCTGAGATCATGACCTAAGCCGAAGGCAGACGGTTCACCGACTGAGCCACCCAGGCGCCCCTCTTGGGGCAGTTTTTAAAAAGATTTTTTTTTTAAGATTTTATTTTTTATTTATTTGAAGAGATAGAGACAGCCAGCGAGAGAGGGAACAGAAGCAGGGGGAGTGGGAGAGGAAGAAGCAGGCTCTTAGCGGAGGAGCCTGATGTGGGGCTCGATCCCATAACGCCGGGATCACGCCCCGAGCCGAAGGCAGACGCTTAACGACTGCGCCACCCAGGCGCCACCTAAAAAGATTTTTCTTGTGTGAACATACTGTATGCGTGAACATTTCAGTGACGCATGGTGTACCCATCCGAAGGGCACATTTTGGTGACTCTATAAAGCAAACCCACCAGCAGATCAAGGGAGGGGATTTCCAGCACCTCAGGAGCTTCCCTTTCCTCTCTCCCACTCAGTGATATCCCGAAGGTGACCCCATTCTGACGGTTACCCGTCCAGTCCTGTCTACTGCACAGTCTTACCGAAGGGAAAGCCCGTGGCACGTGCTTTCGTGTCTGGCAGCCTTTCTCAACGATGTTTTGAGATCCTTCCATTGTGTGCACTTGTTTATTGTTGTGTATTGTTTCATGTTGTCGCATAGTGTTCCCGCGTGTGAATTTATTACAACATGCTTCCCATGGAGCTGGTGACGGACGTTTGGTTGTTTCTGCCCCGGGGCTGTTACAAGAAGGCTGTTAGGAACCGTCTTGGACGTGCACTTCTGTGCGCGTACCGTGGGACGCACACGTAGGAATAAGATAGCTGAGCCACGGCGGTAACTCTGAGTCCCTAGGTGTAGGTTCTCGTAGCTTATGATTCTAAAGTGCAGCCGGAGTTGGGGACCGTTGCTCCAATTTAATCTCCACAGCAGCCCACCAAAGCAGGTACTGTTGTCATCCCCGTTTTGCACATAAGGAAACAGGCTCAGAGGAGGTAAGTCGTCTACCCCAGGTCACACAGCTGGAAAGTAGAAGAGCGGGGATTGGAACCAGGTCTGCTTGACCTCAGAGCCCCTGATCTTGACCGTCTTACTAACTGGAACCTTCCTGTCCCTCTGGATTTGCAGGCCTGTGATCCTGGACCCAGCTGACCCCACATGGGATGTGGGGAACGGAGCAGCGTGGCGCTGGGATATACTGGCCCAGGAGGCTGGGTCCTGCTATGAACACCCGTGCTTTCTGCAGACAGCAGGGGGCGCTGTGCAGCCCTGGGAGGGGCCCGTGAGTGAGGGGCTCCCGGGATCCTTGCTAGGTGTAAAGCCACACCTAATTCCCGTGCTCAGGGTTTCCTGAGCATCCGCCGTGCACTGGGGCCGGGTGTGTGTGGGGGGGGGCAGAGTTGGGGGGTGTGGAACAGAGTTGCGGAGGGGGGCTGCAGGTGCACAAACATCCCGCTCACCACACCGAGCCTGCTTGGAGGAACACCTCTGTGCTCGCGGGGTTATTGTGTGCTTACCACACTGTGTCCGCCCAGCACAGGGGTCCTCGTCCGTACCGATCCCGTCTGTAAGGGCACCCTTTTCTAATCTGCATCGTATGGACTAGCGGTGGTCCTCCCATTTCCCCACCCTGAGTCTCAGTCACCCTGACTGTCCACTGGGAGGTGGCTGGGAAGAGAAGGGATGGAGAAACTTCTATGCCTGTAAGACAACTCCTTCTACACACTTCCAGGGCCTTCCACGTGCAGGGGGCTCAGGTTTAGGCCACCCCATCCAGCGAGACTCTGCCCAGAGGACCCCTGAGGACAGCAGCAGTCTCCATGCTGTGCGCCCAAGGGCAAAGAACAGGCAGCCCTCAGGCCCAGCTCCCGGCCCCTCGGGGGCAGCCAGCATCACCCCTTCCATGCTGGGGATGGCCTTGGCTCTGTCTCAGATCGCCGCCAAGGACCTGGACCGCTTCATCCAGGACCACCTGAAACCAAATCCCCAGTTCCAGAAGCAGGTCAGCAAGGCCATCGATGTCATCTTGGGTTGCCTTCGTGAGAATTGTGTCTACAAGGCTTCGAGAGTCAGCAAGGTGAGTAGGTGGGTGGAAACACTGATGGGAACCTCCTGGAGCACCGCAAGGAGGAGGGGAAGGAGCGGAGGACCGGCAGGGCAAGTGGACATCTGTGGAAGGGGAGTTGGCTGCCCTCAGAGGTATATATCTGAGTGCCAGCTTTTTAAAAAATTTTAATGACAGGGGCACCTGGGTGGCACAGCGGTTAGGCATCTGCCTTCGGCTCAGGGCGTGATCCTGGCGTTCTGGGATCGGGTCCCACGTCGGGCTCCTCCTCTATGAGCCTGCTTCTTCCTCTCCCACTCCCCTGCTTGTGTTCCCTCTCTCGCTGGCTGTCTCTGTCTCTGTCAAATAAATGAATAAAATCTTTAAAAAAAAAATAATTTTAATGACAGTGTTTAAACCACTATTACCGTAATCAGACCACTTCCCTCCTCTGCGGGTTCACCGAGTACAGTGGCCTCAAGGTCTTTCTCCAACGTTTACTTACTCCATACTGGCCTCCTGGCTGCTTCTCGAATTCACCGGCACAGTCCGCGCTGGCTGGTTTCTCTTTCTGGAAGGCTCTTCCTCCCATTCACTTGGCTCCCTCCCCTCCTTTAAGTCTGGGACGCAAGTCCCCTTCTCACGGAGGCCTGACTGCTCAATTTACATTTACAGCTGCTTACAGCTGCAACCCCCCCCTTCCACCACCACCCCTGGGCCCCCCCACTTCCTGACTGACGTGCCTCCACACAGCACTTCGCACTTTCCAGGGGCTGCTGTTTGCTGACTGTCCCTCCCCTCCTCCCCCCTGCTAGAACATCAGTTCCAGGAGAGCAGGGACATTTTATGTACTGCCATAGCTTGGTCCCTGTGAGTGCTCAATAAATGCGTGTTGAATGAGTGAAAGAATGAATGGATTGATTGGTTGATTGATTGAAACAGGCCAACAGAGCACATCTGCAGGCCCCACCTGGCCCTGGGACCTCAATTTGCAACCTGTGGTCCAGATATGCAATCAGTAGGTGCTGCAGACGTTTGGCTAATATCTTTAATCCCTGCCCCCCGTGCACTGCGCCCCCCCCCCCCCGTTATCTGTTGCTGCACATTGGTCTGACTTTGTGCAGGGCCTGGGGGGTCGGAGGGCAGGTGCAGACAGAGATATTCGGACTCTGCCAGGCTCCTAAGGGTCAGGGGTCGCAGCCCTTGTGCACCCTGCCTCTGCCGGGAGGCCGCCGGACCTGGCATCAGTGAGACAGTATGTCTGGGCTGCAGATGGGGGCAGCAGCTGGGGTCAGGGACACTCTCGGGTCTGAGTTGGTCCTTCCTCTGCAGGGGGGCTCATTTGGCCGGGGCACAGACCTGAGGGGCGGCTGTGATGCCGAACTCGTCATTTTCCTCAACTGCTTCCACGACTACGAGGACCAAAGAGCCCGCAGTACAGAGATCCTTAATGAGATGCGGGTACAGCTGGAATCCTGCTGGCAGGACCCAGACTCCGGCCTGAGCCTCAGGTTTCCTGACCAGACCGTGACCAGGGCTTTGCAGCTCCAGCTGGTGTCCACGGCCCTAGAAAGCTGGATGGACGTGACCCTGCTGCCCGTCTTTGATGCCGTGGGTGAGGGCGGCCTCCAGCCTGTGCCTTGGAGACTAATTCCCTTACCCGCTATGCTACATAGCTTGTCTGGGGTCAAGATCACCCACCTTGCAGAGTTATTGGGTGGATTAGTGAAAATTACTGAAAAGCACCCAGCACATACTTGGTGCTAAAAAAAAAAAAAGAAGATTCTACGTTGTAGGTCATGTATTATTGATTGCGGTGCTATGTAATTAACGTTCAAATATTAATAAAGGCTGGTGAGTGGCTAGGTTGGGACATGGAGATGTCTTCGTTACAGCTCTGCGCTCAGAGTATTTCACATTTCCACAGGGCAGCTCTGCTCTGGCGCCAAGCCTGCGCCCCAGGTCTACTCGACCCTCCTCAAGAGCGGCTGCCAGGGGGGCGAGCACACGGCCTGCTTCTCAGAGCTGCGGAGGGACTTCGTGAACACTCGCCCAACCAAGCTGAAGAGCCTGATCCTGCTGGTGAAGCACTGGTACCATCAGGTGAGGCCGCCATACCCACTTGCTCGTCTCAGGAAGCAGCTGCTGTCATGGCAACTGCCTCAGCCAATCAGCTCCTCTCCTAGGCAGGCATCTCCCTTCCTTCGCTTCTTACTGGCCATGCCAAGGAGAAGGACCACCTCCTCCATCCTCCGCTTCCTGCCCAGACCGGAAGCCCCTAGCTGAGAGAACATCTTTTCTCCGTGAGGCCCTGGGTGCTCGTTTCTTGTGGCTGGGGTTCAGCATGCCTCTCTAGCTCATCAGTTTCTCCTTCCTCTTCACACTGCTGATGCTTTCCTTGTTCTCGCCCACCTCCCAGGCCTAGCTTATGCAGTTCTGCCATCACTGTCCTCTGTGCAAGTTGTACCAAATAAACCCTGAGCATTCTCCAGAGCTCCCCCACTAAACACTTCTCTGAATGCACTCACAAGCATGTACTCATTCAACAAACATCTGCTGAGCACCCACGGCTACTAACGTCACTATTGTGATGGATGTTGGCATACCAAGCTGAGTATATTGCAGCCCCCATTCCTGTACACCCTTTGAGGAGAGACTCCAGGCAAAGGTCAAGTCTAAGATTCTTAGTCTTGGGTCACAGTGTGACCTTGGGCAAGTCGCTACCCCACCCCGTATCTCTGTTTACCCACCTGTAAAATGAGAAGGGTTCTATTTTTTCCGTGGTTTTGTTTTTATATTCCCCTCGCTTTCCAAGTACATAGGGCCATGCTTAGCACATAGTAGGTGCTCACATCCACTCGTTCTTTGATCGGCTTTGGGTGATACAGGTCGCAGCTCAGAACAAAAGACAGCAGCCAGCCTGTGCAGCTCTGCCCCCAGTCTACGCCCTGGAGCTCCTGACCATCTTCGCCTGGGAGCAAGGCTGCGGGAAAGAGTCTTTCAAAATGGCGGAAGGCCTAAAGACTGTCCTAGAGCTTGTCCAGCAACACCAGCAGCTCTGTGTCTACTGGACGGTCAACTATAGCTTCGAGGACCCAGATATCAGAACACACCTTCTTGGCCAGCTTCAGAAAAAGAGGTGCAGACCCACTTCCCCATTGCCTTCCCTGCATTATCACACACACCCCCGCCCCCTGTCACCCTGGAGTCACTGTGTCCAGAAGGGGTCAGGGTGGGATCTGGGTGCCCCAACCCCACTCCTCACTCTGCTTCCTTCTGGACTCTTTACTGAGGATGCATGGACACAAGGAGCCCCCAAAGAAGCCAGGGCCGGTTTCATTAACACAATAAAATATCATTTCTGAAATTAAGGGGCCACCCAATGCCTTCCTGACCGAGGCGGCCGGGCAGGAACCCTACTGTGCTTGGGAGAGATTGGGCCAAGCCTAAGGTTCTGACACTCTTCTCCTTCTGCCCAGCTCCCACACCCTTTCCTAGTTCCTCCCAGCCCCCTGCCCCTTCACTGATTCCCACCTTCCCCACCTGCCTGCCCATCCGCTCTGCCCCCAGGCCCCTGGTTCTGGATCCTGCTGACCCCACCTGGAATGTGGGCCAGGGCAGCTGGGAGCTGTTGGCCCAGCAAGCAGCAGCTCTGGGGACGCAGGCCTGCCTTAGGAGTAGAGAAGGGGTGTCTGTGCAGCCCTGGAATGTGATGGTAAGAGGGGGGTCCCTGGGGTGGCGGATGCGGTTGCCCCCCCCCCCCCAGTTGCCTTTCCCTGCTGGTGCAACGTCTTCAGCTGCTGGGAGCACACGCTGCTGACGGCTTAGAGCTGAGACACAGGTTTTTCTGTCCCAGCCAACGTGTGAGCGACGTGGGGCACAAAAGGCCCCCCCAGCTCTGTGATGCAGTTCTTAGTCCAGCATTCTGCGTGGGACCAGGAAAAAGCTTTCTCCAGCTGGAGCCTTACTCAGCTCCTTCCCCGACCCTCTCCTCCTTCCCTCACCCCCTCCCCCTGCAAGCACCGCCCCCAGTTAATCTACACACAGGAATCCCCACCGCGGGCTCTGCTTCTGGGGAACCCCACTTGAGACGATAGCCAGCTCCCAAAGGGACATGATCTTAATGCATTTGCTATTTTTTTTAGCAGGATCTCATAACCAGTTCTTAATACTCAGTACAATCTGGTGAGGCATAGGCCTTCTTCTTGCCCCCATTTACAGTGAAGAGACCAAGGCTGTGTGTTGGTGGTGGAACCAGAACTCGAACTCGGGTCCTTCAGGTGGTACCACAGAGACCTACCAACCAGTTGAGAAAGGAAAAGGTTATGGGAGATAGTGAGTGTCTCATCCGTTCAGGATATCAAGCGTCAGGGCCGGCGCGTTCATAGGGAATCCTGTCTCAAGCTGGCCTTACCCGGATTCTTTCCATAGCCTGCTCTCCTTTACCAAACCCCAGCTGGGGACCTCGACAAGTTCATCAGTGAATTTCTCCAGCCCAACCGCCAGTTCTTGGCTCAGGTGAACAAGGCTGTCGATATCATCTGCTCATTCCTGAGGGAAAACTGCTTCCAGAATTCTGCCACCAAAGTGCTCAAGGTCGTCAAGGTATGTCCCCAGAGAGCTGCGGGCGAGGAGGGTCCTGCAGGCTGATGATCTTTCCCAGACCAGGGCCAGTCCTGACCCACTTCTGTCGTCCTTATGACAGTCAGCACAAGGCCAAGCACAGCAGAGAAACCAGAATGTGGTTGTGGCGGGACAGCGGAGAGAGGACCCAGATGTGTCCAGCAATCTCTTTTGGTTGCTTGTGACAACAAACTCAAAAGGAGGAACAAAAGAAATATATTGGCTGATGCAAATGGAAAGCCCTAGAGTAGATCTGCCATCAGGTATAGCTAGATCTAGGAGCCCATGCAGGGTCATCAGGACTCAGCTTTTCATCCCAGCTCTTGGCTCTGCCATCTTCTGTTTTGGGCAGGCCCTTTCCATAGGATGGTCCTTGGTGTCTCTAAACTTCCAGAAAGAGGAATTCTCTTTTCTTAAAGTTCAAATAAATGTCTTGGAATTGAGTCTCATTAGCCTGACTCGGGTTTATACCCACCCCCAAACTAATCCCTGGAGCTAGGGAGACATCATGCTCCGACTGGCCAAACCTGGCTCATATGATGGAGACAGCTCCACATGGACCTGAGTGTGGGGGAGGAGTGATTTCCCCAAAGAAAACCAGGATGCTGATCCCAGAAGGTAGGAGGGATGCTGGGGGTGTATAAAAAGTCACATCAGATACAACCTCAGATACAACCTCAGTCCACAAGCGAAGTCACAAGTGAGACCCAGGTCAGCTCCAGAAGATTATCAGCATAATGTCGGCCAATAAAAAGTCCCAGGCCTGATGATTTGCTGTGTGACCTCAGGCAGATAGCTTCCCATCTCTGATCCTTACCATTCTCATCCATAACACTTGAAGATGATAACTTGGTTCACTGATTGTCAACTGTGGCCTCACTTAGAATCACTTAAAAAATCATACTGATACCCAGTCCCCCTCCCAGGCCAGACATCAGTCATTTTTAAAAACTCTCCTAATGTAGACAGGCTTGAGAACCACAGGCCAAAAAGAAAAAACAAAACAAAACAAATCTCTCAAATCTCCCCCAGCCCCCAAACTTGATGGAATGAGAAAGTTTACATTTGTTGAAGGGTTTAAACTTATGTCTTGCACATTTCTTTTTCTCATAAGCGTACTGTGTATTAACCCCAATTAAAGAGGCAAAACAGAGAGGTTAGGTGACTTGCCCAAGGTCACACAGCAAGTTTCTGACCCACAGGCTCTCACAGGAGTCTTTCAGGGGTCAAGCCACCTCTGTGTCCTCCCCAGGGTGGCTCTTTGGCCAAAGGCACCGCTCTGCGAGGCTGCTCAGATGCGGATCTGGTGGTGTTCCTCAGCTGTTTCAGCCAGTTCGCCGAGCAAGGGAACAGGCGGGCTGAGATCATCTCAGAGATCCGAGCCCAGCTGGAGGCATGCCAGCGGAAGATGCAGTTCGAGGTGAAGTTTGAGATCCCCAAGTGGGAGAATTCCCGCGTATTGAGCTTCTCCCTGACGTCCCAGACGATGCTGGATCAGAGCGTGGACTTTGACGTGCTGCCAGCCTTTAACGCCTTAGGTGAGGTACCCAGGCATAGTCCTGAGAAGGGGAGAAGCAGAGTCTGGGCTGCCAGGGACAGTATCCGAGGGTGTGCAATGTACAAGCAGACCACACCTGTTCACAGCGTAGGCCTTGTACATAGGTATGTGTACCAGCACTCTCCTGCAAAGTGTCTGGAGAAAAGGCTGCCTTTTTCTAATTCACCAACGGCGCTATGTGGTCTCACGGAGGCTCTGGGCTGGGTCCTCATCTCTGCAGTTGCACGAACATGATGGCTGACCTTGAGTGAGGGACTTCCCTGCCTTGAGCGCCAGTGTCTTCACCCAACGATGTGAGTGTTGGAGTGTCGCCACGTATCCCCAGCTTCGGGTCTTTGTGTGCTCTTCCGTGTGCCACGGACCCGCAGGATCCATGAGTTCAGTAAATGCACCGACTATGTGGCCAGCAGTGGCCAGGCACTGAGGATAAATCCCTGAGCAAAACAGACACAGATCTCCTTGTGTATATTCAGTTCTGAGTTTGCACAGCAGAGTTTGCCGAGTGAGGGCATCCCCTGTAGCTGGATGTATTTGGTTCCCAAGGTGTGGAAAACAAGTGACAAGGAAGGGATTCATCCAGAAATGTGTCTGAATCTACACGGTTCTTCAGAAAGCAAGAGTTTGAGTATTAAGGAATGCCTTTAAGTGCAATGAAACCAGAGGGTGACGTCAGCTTGCCGCGTACGGTCCTATTCCCTACCGGAGGCTCGGAGACCGCGAGGCTCTCCCTTTGTTAGAGAGGGTTGAGCAAACCTCCGAGAGCCATTAAAGATGTGTTAGCTCCCAGCTGAGACGTCCTTCATGATAGGTAAACGGAAGGATTGAAAGGGGGCAGGAAGGAAAATAAGATATTTTAACGCTCGTACATGCCACGTCGGTGCTTCAGCTAAAACCACCCTGTGACTCCCCCACCCCTTTCTCCCAGTGGGTCCCAGCCCAGCCGTGAGGGAAAGGCCCAAGTAGGAGATCCTGGAAGTCCTTGCTCCGTGGGCCCCAGCGGGACCCCGGGGAGTGAACCGATGGTGGCCTCCTCCCTTTCTCCAGGCCAGCTGGTCCCTGGCTACAGGCCCCCGGCTCAAGTCTACGTTGACCTCATCCATAGCTACAACCACGCGGGCGAATACTCCACGTGCTTCACGGAGCTGCAGCGAGACTTCATCATCTCTCGGCCCACCAAGCTCAAGAGTCTGATCCGACTGGTGAAACACTGGTACCAGCAGGTGCGGCGCGAGGACGGGGCCGCCCCACCGAGGTCCTGGGCGGGGGCAGGGCCCAGCGCTGGCCAGAACCCTGGGTTGGTGGAGCAGAAGGAGAGGTACTTCCTAGCCCGTGGGACCTTAGTTGGCTTCTCTGGAAAATTGGGCCGGTGTCACTACTAGGTCCCAGGATTTGAGGGGATAATGCACGGCCAGGTATCTGACATGTGGAGGTGCTCAGTAAAATTTGGGGGTGGGCTTGCCAGCCCTGGAAGGGTCCCTCCTGCACCTCTTCATTGCCAGTGTGGACCAACACATCCTCTTTCCCCTTATTCCCCAGTACAACAAGATGCCCAAGGGGAAAGGCTCCCTGCCCCCCCAGCATGGGCTGGAACTCCTGACGGTGTATGCCTGGGAGCAGGGCGGCCGGGATACCCAGTTCGACATGGCCCAGGGCTTCCGCACCGTCCTAGAGCTGGTCAGCCAGTACCCCCAGCTCTGTGTCTACTGGACCGTCAACTACAACTACGAGGACAAGACTGTCGGAGACTTCCTGAAGTGGAAGCTTAAACAGCCCAGGTTCTCGTCCACCCTCACCGTCACTGAGTCTTAGATATGGGGTTGCTTGGTCTCCCACAGCCGGAGGGCATAGAGCAGAGACAGCAAAATCCTCTTCCTAGAACCAAGTTTCTTTCTAACAGGGATCTCCTTAGCACGTGAGGGACAGGCAGCCCGTTTCCTCGCCCCCTGTAAATAGGGTTGCCAGATGAAATGCAAGACTCCAAGTCAAGTTTGAATTTCAGATAAACAATGAATTGCTTTTTAGTATAAGTATGTCCCGTGCAGCATTGGGGATATACTTACGTTTATCCAAAACTCAAATTTAACTGGGTATCCTCTATTTGTATTTGTTAAATCTGGCAACCCTACTGTGAACCCACCAGGAAACCTAAGCATGTCTTATTCTTTGGGATTTTACCTCCCTCTCAAATGGTGCAGAGGGAGCAGAGACGCTTTCAGAAATTCATGCTGCATCTCCAGTCCATGGGTAAGGGCAGCATAGCATGGTGTGTTGAAAAAGACTCCAAGGTGGTGCCCCCTGGCACAGATGTAGGAAGGGAGAGTGGTGGGACCGGTACCGTGATTCGTTACCAATGCCAGCTACCTGCCAAAGGGGCGTGGTCCAAGTGAACACTGTGATCGATTAGTGATGTCTGCCCTGGATGCAGAAGGGAGAAGTGGTCCATGCAGAGCATTGGGTGAGGGAGGAGACTAGTCCAACCAATCTCTCAGGAGGACACCCCAATGTTACCAGGCATAAGCCTGACTCTAACGGCAATTGCAGGCCCATCATCCTGGATCCAGCTGACCCGACAGGCAACCTCGGCCACAATGCCCGCTGGGATCTGCTGGCCGAGGAAGCTGCCGCCTGCATGTCTGCCCTGTGCTGCCTGAGCAGGGACGGCACCCCCATCCAGCCATGGCCAGTGGAGGTAAGAGAGCTGTGGTGTAGCAGGGGCACGCTTTGTTGGGGGCAATGTGAGCAGGGAGGGCCATGAGTCCAGCCAAAGGGGCAGGCCCAGCCATGGCCCCATGTGTGCCGCCATTCTGCATGTGCTGGCTGTCCCTGTGGTCTTACTTCGCCAGCAAGGTTAAAGCCAACCCGCTTCTTCTATAACCTTCCCCCAGGCTGCTGTGTGAAGGCCAGAGAGCCCATGTTTGGACCAGATGGACAGCAGGACACCAGCCCTCAGCATGAGGAAACTCAGGGTCACTTACCAGATGTGTGTGTGTGTGTGTGTGTGTGCACGAGCACGCACGTGAGCAAGATTGATCCAGCCTCTCCGTCCAGCCTCTGATCTGATATCCCTGCCTCCCCACTCCGCACTCTCCTTCTGCTCTGTGTAGCCAGCCCGGCTGAGCCTCCTTGAATACCCGCTTGTATCAGACGGGCACTGGCCACCTTGCAGACTCCCCTGCGTCCTGTGGCCATGCATCGGAGTCCAGGGTCCATGGGCTGGCAGCAGCCTGGGTTTCCAGGGTCCCTGCCATGGCTCTGCTCTCAGACAACGACTGCTGCAGCCCATGCTGCATCCTGCCCCTGCTGAGAATGTCCTCCTTCTTCCTGACTTCTCCACCCATCTACACCAGCTCATGTCTCCTGCTGAAACCCATCCCCATCCTCCCAGTGGCCTCTCCTTCTTCCCCAACCCAACAACTTTTCACAGAGGACGGTCTTCATGCCATTTGTCAGCCACGGTCAGTTGGTAGTGGCTGCCTGGAACCCGGTGCTCTGGAGGGTTCTGGAGAGTGGATACCTACCTGGGAAGAGTGACCTAATCAATTAGTGATGTCTGCCATGGATGCAGCCGAGAAAACGTGGCACGAGTGTTGTGATTGATTAGCAGTGTCTGGCCTGGATGCAGGAAGAAGGTGCTCACAGGCCTACAGTGTATGGCTAAGCTATTGGGGAGCTCTCTGAGCCCAGCCACTGGCAGGAGAGCATGCCCAGACTGGCTAGTCTTGTGTGTCACAGGCAGAGGAAGTGGGGGCATGTGTACCGTTCAATCCCTCTCATGGGACGCCTGACTCAATGCCTTTTCGCTACAGCCTGATTTTCTTCCCCCTGCCTGTTGCATGCATTCCCCGTGTGTGCACCTTGAGGCCATGCCCTATTTGCCTTCCTGAATTTTACTGGGCTCTCATCTTCTCTCCTGACCTGCTGGAACACCGCCAATGGGATTCTCCATCCTCAGAGCCTGGACGGGAGCCTGCTTCTCTCTGCCCGCCAGAGCAAAGGCACTGGGTCCGTGCAAGAGGCACTCCTAACCTCCAGGCCAACAACAGTGTCCCTTTTAGTCAAGGCCCAGCACGGAAAACAAAATAGTCCAAGAATCATAAGCACAAAGGGATGCCATCTAAATCCGTGGATGGTCTGGAGGAGCGGAAGGCAGGGGCCATGACTGAGTCCAGATTAGATTGGTTTCCAGATTAGACCAGCACGGCTGAATCAGAGGTCAGGAGGCTGCTGCAGCCGATGGCACTCACTCCCACAAAGCTGGGGGGAAAGGGGGGCAGACCCGGACTGTGGGCTCCAGTGGCCACAGGCGTCGCTCAGGGCTTGCGGGCCGCCAGCACGGCCAGAAGGTGCTGTCTGTCTCCCTCCTTCAGCCCCGCCTACACTTCAGCCAGCACTCGGGCAGCCGGCAGACGGGAGCGGATGCTGCGTCTCCCACCCGCTGTGGCACAGGGAGGAGCGGATGCCTGGCGCCAACCGCGGGGTGGGGACAGCAGCCCCAGCAGCTGCGCTGTGAACGTCTGTGGGGTGCGTGAGCCGCTGGTCCGCCCCAGAGGGAGGAGCAGGCAGAAGGGAAGGAGCCCTGACGCATCCCCTCCTGCCCCCGCGTGTCTCAGCAAGCCTGACTCGCCACGGCCCATCGCTGGGCCCCGCCTCGTTGCTGTCACAAAGCACCCCAGACCCCGTGGCTTATCAACCACAGAAATGTGTTTCTGGGCAGCTCTGGAGGCTGGAAGTCAGCACACTCGGGTTCTCCTGAGAGCCCCCTCCAGACTGCGCACAGCTAGCCAGCCCTGCGGCCTTTTAGGAGGCCGTGAATCCCATTCTCGAAGGTGCCACCCTCCAGACCTGGTTGCCTCCCAAAGACCACACCCCCTTATGCCATCGTGCTATTAGGGTTTCCACATAGGGGACAGACCAGGGCAGGGATGCAGGATGGAGGAGGGAGGAGGGGGTGACGAGGAGTCCTCCGCTCTCCAGCGCTGCTCTCCGGGAGGGAGACCGTGCTGGAGAGTGGGTCCTCTGCCTGCCCTGGGACTGCGGTGGCTGAGGCTCCAAGGCAGAGCCCGCTAGCACCTCCGGTGAGCCCCCATCCCCGTGCCACCCGCTCTGGCAGCAGGACTGAGACTGATGCTGAGGTCGCGTGGTGCTGATAAAGTCTCCTTAGACTGACCTCCCTGACTCCCTGCATATCGGGGTGGGACTGTCAGGACCCCAAGTTACACCCTTGGGGTTGGCCAGTTCCAAGAGCTCAGGGCAGACACTTGCGGGCAGCAGAGACCTGCCCCGCCAAGCGTCCCGCAGCAGGAGGGGACCTGGCCTTGGCCTTGCTCGTCCTGGGAGGAACAGGTGGTAGGTCTCAATTCAGTAACTCCCATCTTCATGACACGGATTCTAGGCCTCCCCCATCAGAAGGACTCTTGAATGAGGGGAATTGTGAGATGGGGGGAAATGGGGTAGCCCCAGTAGGCGGGAGGTAAGGAGGACCTGTCACCTGGGCCGGGCTGAGCCAAGGGGGATTTATTTTACTCTAGCTCCTCGGTCTCTGACAATGGCCACCCCGGTATTGACATGGTGACCCCACTGTCACTTTTGTGGACTTCCTGATATAGCTACATCCTTAGGTAGATGTCAGTTCCAACTTGATTTATACATTTAATGATCCTAAAGATAATCCACAAGAATGCCCACAAGCACTCTTCCCCGGAACTAGACAGACTGCTACTAAGGACTTACGGAAACATACATGTGCAAGAAAAGTTCAGAAAAGGTGGGAAAAAAGAGCTCCGAGGAAGGAGTAGCCCCAGCCAGTATTAAAACTTCCGGGGGGGCGGGGAGCCTGGGTGGCACAGCAGTTAAGCGTCTGCCTGCAGCTCAGGGCGTGATCCCGGCGTTCTGGGATTGAGCCTCACATCAGGCTCCTCCGCTGGGAGCCTGCTTCTCCCTCTTCCACTCCCCCTGCTTGTGTTCCCTCTCTCGCTGGCTGTCTCTCTGTCAAATAAATAAATAAAATCTTTTTAAAAAAAAACTTACTGGGGGCGGGGGGGGGGGCGCCTGGGTGGCTCAGTTGGTTAAGTGCCTTCAGCTCCGATCATGATCTCAGGGTCCTGGGATCGAGCCCCACGTTGGGCTCCCTGCTCAGCAAGGAGTCTGCTTCTCCCTCTCCCTCTGCCACTCCTGTTCCTAATCTCTTTGTCTGTCTCAAATAGATAAAATCTTAAAAAACAAAAACAAACTTACTAGGAAGCCACAGCCTTAGGGGATAAAAAATAATGACGAGCTAAATGTGAACCATCGGCAATCGCAACCTAAGCAGAGAGCCAGAGGGCCTGGTCGGCAGCACACACAGGCTCCACCTCGGACAGCCAGAAGGCAGAGGGGAGTGAGGACCTGTCCAGGAATGCAGCACGTGCACCCAGTGCAAGACTCCAAAGAAAGGGTTGGGTTTTTATTTTTTTTAATTTTTCAATTTAATTTTTAATTTTTAAAAAATTGTCATTGAGATGTAATTGACACACTATGAATTTCGACTTTTAAAGTGTACAACTCAGCGGTTTGGGGATAGTTACAAAGTTCACATTTAGGATATTCACCAGGTGAGCCACGTCACAAGGGGCGTCCATGATCCTAATTCCAGAACATTTCCATCAGCCCCAAGAGAAACCTGAAACCCATTAGCAGTCACTCTGCATGCCCGCCACCCCTTCCCCCCTAATCCCTGGCCACCGCTGATCTGCTGTCTGACTCTATTATCGACACCCATATAAAAATGGGATTGCACCATATGTGTCCTTTTGTGTCCTGCGTCTTTCACTTACCATCACAAGTTCAAGGTGCGTCCAAGGTGCGGCTTCTATGTCCGTGCTTCATCCCTTATTATTACTGGACAACATCCCACTGTATGGAGAGACCATGTCGTATTGATCCAGTCATCCATTGGTGGGTGGTTGGACTGTTGCCACTTTTTGGCCATTATGAAGAATGCTGCTATGAACGTTGGTATATGATTTTATGCAAACATATGTTTTCATTTCTCTTGGGTGTGTATATCCAGGAGTGGAATTGCTGGCTTATATGAGAACTCTGTGTTTAAACCATGACAACCCGCCTTGACGTGTTCCGTAGCGTTGTGCCGCTCACACCGCCTCCAGCAATGAGTGGGGGTTCTCTGCATCTCCCCAACACTTGCTGTTATCTGTCATTTTGATGACAGCACCCCCCGTAGTGGGTGATCAGGTCTGCTAACTAAGGTCAGGACCCTGCTTGGGAAAGAATGGGACTCTGACACACAGCCGGGGGACATAAGGGGTGGAGCCCCTGAAGATCTTGAGTCCCCAGATTCCTCTGAACCCTCAGTGCTGCACCCCTCCCGCTATAAGCTAGCACCTCCCCCCGACAAGGAGACCCTGCAGAGGCCCCTCTTCTATAAATCATCCCCCACCCCCACGACCTGCACCCACGTCCCCTCCCTCCTGCCCGGTGGGCCTAGGACTAGCGTTAAGTCCCAGAATAACCCAGCTGGGGATGCTGGGCCGAATAAGGGAGGGGGGGACCTGGACCCCAAACAGCCAGAAAACCCAGCCAGCGTGTATGAACAGAAGCCCGTGGGTGAGTGGGAGTGGACCCAAGGGTGCTTGATCAAGGTGCTGCTGTGTAAGACCGGATGAGGAAGAGTTTATTGGTTTGGAAGTCCCTCATGAAATTCAGGACTTCATATGCTGGCAAGAAGCCCAGGAGAAGGTGCAAGCTTGCTGCTAGCAAAGCTTCTAGAAAAATGGAAAAGGTTAAGAGCCCTGCTGAGTGAGATCCGAATGCCGATATTGCTTGAAGGATGGGGGAAGACGGGGCTCAAAGTTCAGAGAGGTGGGTGTGTGAGGGCGGATATGCCACAGAAGGCCAGGAGAGCCACCAAATTATCTCCCACGGAAAAGCAGAGAAGACACCTTTACCGAGGCCGTGTGGAATAGGCCAGTGAGCAGACCCGGCACTAAGCACCCAGCACTAAGCAGCTCGAGCGGCCCCCTCCATAGAAGGCATCACCATGGTCCCTGAAGAGCACTGGGGATGGTGGGACCTTGAAATACTACCAGCCACGAGACAAGGCTGACCCATCAGGTGGACACAATTCTCCTGTGAGGGGGAAGGGTCAAGGGGGCAGCCAGGAGGCCCTGAGCCCCAGAGACTTAAGGAGCTGGTCGTAAAATAGGGAGTCCCTAGGAACAGACTAAATGGGCCACAAACCAGGGAACTACTCAATCTGCACCATCAAAATACTTCAAAGACAGATAATTAGGACACAGGGAACTTTTCCCCAAAACAACACCATCCTGTGCTTCCCAGGGAGCCCGTCTGTGACCCACGACAACCCCAGAAAACATATGATCCTAGAGAGGGGTGGGGGGGAGGAAGAGACTATAAAGATCAGCATTAGAATAACTACTAAAATTTGAATATAAGGATCTATCCCTTATATGTGCTGTAAGAAATGGTAGCATTGTATCAGTGTTAAAATTCTAAATCACGTCTCTGCTCTGTTTATCTAACAAGATATCCATGTGGTGAGGGATCCACATCGCAGTGCTCAAGAGAAAAGGGGGCTGGGCGATTTCGACCTGTCAATATAGCTTCATCAGTTCTAGCAAACATTCTAGCCCGGGCGGGGGGGGGTGTTGATAGTGGGGGAGGCTCTGCATAGGAGGGCCGGGGGTCTCTGGGAAATCTCGGGGCTTTCTGCTTAACTTTACTTTACAATACATAGTCTATTTTTTGAAAAAGAGAGAGATGGGGCACCTGGGTGGCTCAGTCGGTTAAGTGTCTGCCTTCGGCTGAAGTCGTGATCCCAGGGTCCTGGGATGGAGCCCCGCGTCAGGGTTCCCGCTCAGCGGGGAGTCTGCTTCTCCCTCTGCCCCCCGCGCCCAGGCTTGTGCTCTCTCTCTTGCTCTCTCTCTCAAATAAATAAAGAAAATCTTAAAAAAAAAAAAAAAAGAGTAAAGGGGTGTATTATCTGTACTGTACAAACACGGATAAGATGTCCATGTGGAGAGAATGAGGAACCGATGTGGCAAAATATTCTGGGGGAAGGGCATAAGGGAGTTCTTTGTACTCATCTTGCACATTTTCTCAGGGTTTCAAATTATTTCAAAATAAAATGTTTTAAAAATAATAATAAAGCATGGACTTTGGAATCGGGTTATGCGGACTTAGAACCTAGCCAGACAACCTGCCAGCTGTGTGACTTCCCACCTCTCCGAGCCTTCCTGTCCTCTTCTAGAAAAGGAGCCTGCAGACCCCTGACCAGCCTACCTCTAGATGTGGCAGCAACAGGCCTACGGACAAGGAAAGACCCTTACTGGGCGGGTGTGGTAGTTAAGATTCTCCGGAGAAACAGAACCAATGGGACGTATAGATCGAGTTTAGGAATTGGCTCATGCTGTTGTGAAGACTAGCAAGTCCAGATTCTGTAGGGGGGAGTCTGGAGACTCAGAAAGACGTTGATGTTGCAGCTTGAGTCTGAAGGCCATCTGCCGGCGGATTTCCTGCTTCCTCAGGAGAGGTCAGTCTTTTTTCTTTTAAGGCCTTCAACTGATTGGACGAGGCCCACCCATGTTATGAAGAGCATCCTGCTTTATTTGCAGTCTACTGATTGAAATGTTAATCTCATCTGGGGGGCGGGAAGCCTTCACAGAAAGATCTAGAATAATGTTTGACCAAATATCTGGGTACCATGGCCCAGCCAAGTTGACATACACAATTAATCATGACAGCAGAGAAGAGCCCTGTTCTTCCCACATCTCAGGGATTTCTTTTTTGCCTTCTCTATTTTTTATTATTGCTAGACAGAGGCAACCAGTGGGAGCCCTCTGGGGGTTTCATTTTCATATAACTCTGGATGGACTTGCACATCTGTCTCCCCTGTGGCCTGTGCTCTCCTGGGCCTCTGTCCCACCCTTGTTGGGCATGGTAGGTGTCTGCAAAGGCCCTGCAAGTATCCACAAGCATGCTGAGGACCTGGGCACAAAGAAACTCCCACCTGCTGACCGCTCTGGGACCTGTACGTGCCCAACGATGTAGTTGTGGAATGTTGGTGTGTTTGGTGGGGCCTGGAGCCAACGGCCATGAAAGAATTCTTGAGACGTCTTTGGTGCAAAAAAGGTGGTTTTAGGGGGCGCCTGGGTAGCGCAGTCGTTAAGCGTCTGCCTTTGGCTCAGGGCGTGATCCCGGCTTTCCGGGATCGAGTCCCACATCGGGCTCCTCTGCTGGGAGCCTGCTTCTTCCTCTCCCACTCCCCTGCTGTGTTCCCTCTCTCGCTGGCTGTCTCTCTGTCACATAAATAAATAAAATCTTTAAAAAAAAAAAAAGGTGGTTTTATTAAAGCACGAGGACAGGACCTCTGGGCAGGAAGAGCTGCTGCCCTGGGATCGTGAGGGGCAACTGATTATATACTTTGGGGTTGGGGAAAGTAAAGCCAAGGCAAGTTCCCAAAGGATTTTCTTTTCTTTTTTTTTTTTTTTTTAAGATTTTATTTATTTATTTGAAAGAGAGAGAGTGAGAGAGCACAAGCAGGGGGAGCGGCAGAGGGAGAGAGAGAAGCAGGCTCCCCGCTGAGCTGGGAACCTGATGCGGGGCTCGATCCCAGGACCCTGAGATCACGGCCTGAGGCGAAGGCAGCCACTTGACCTACTGAGCCACCCAGGCGCCCCAAAAAGGATTTTCATAGGCTGAAGACTCACAGCATCCTGGAGGCCTTGCCACTGTCAAGCTGAGGCAGTTTTTCCCTCTAGCAAAGCGCTAATGTTAGGACAGTTGGGAGTTTCCTGGAGGAACGTTATACTCCACCTGCCTCCAGTATTTGTCAGGCTGCAGGTTAGAAGGTATTTAATTTTACCTACATTTCCCTCTGCCTTTGTGTCCCCCATCACCCAGCGGCAGAACCAGAACCTGAGTCTGGCTCAGACTTTGCCTTTCTCTGTGTCCCTGGGCAAATCGATCCCCCTCCGGGTCCCCTTCTCGCTGCTCTCACTGACTCTGACTTCCCAGGCCCTGGAGACAAGGGTGTTACAAAGGAAAAACCAAGCCCCAAATGCCCCCCATGACAGCAAACCGAAACTTAATTACCGCTTTAACCTATGCCTGGAACGTGACCTTTGAAGAGTCGGCCTGAGATTCCCCCAGCAGTGCTGCTGATGTCATCTGCAGGATAAACACTGCCGGCCCAGTTCCTTGGCCCCAAAGAGATGCCCTGGCCTGAAACGGTCCTTTCTTTTCCTGTTAACAGCTTCTCGCTCCGTCCTCCTTCCCATAAAACCTGTCCCTTGTGCACAACTTCTGGAGCTCTTTCTACTTGCTAGGTGGGATGCTGCCCGGTTTATGAAGCACTTAATGAAGTCAGTTAGTTGTGGCAATTTACGCCATTGAATTTTGTTTCTTAACAAGGGGAGAAGGGAAGAGCCTCGAAAGACGACCTCAATCCCCTGCAAAAGATAATTTGCTTAACAACTTCTTAAATAGCATTTGCCAAGTGCCCCCACACCCCCCCGTTCTAATGTGAACCCTACGTACGAGAGAGGTACCACTATTATGCCATTTCACAGATGGGGAAGTTGAGGCACAAATAGAGTGGGCGATGTGCTCAAGGACACACTAAGCATGCATCAAGTCGTCCTAAGGGGGCCTCAGACTCTGTTTAAGTACAAGGACACCCGGGGATGGGGCGCCTGGGTGGCTCAATCGGTTAAATGTCTGCCTTCGGCTCAGGTCATGATCTCAGGGTCCTGGGGTAGAGCCCGGCGTTGGGCTCCCTGCTCAGCGGAAAGCCCGCTTCTCCCTCTCCCCACTGCTCGTGCCCTCTCTAGCTCTCTCTCTCAAATAAATAAATAAAACCTTCAAAAAAAAAAAAAAAAAAAGACTACCGGGGAGGAGCTGACCGCTGGCTGCCCACCCTGCGGGAGGTGGGGGTGGGCAGAAATCTCGAGGAGGAAGTCAGCCGGGAGCATTCTGTGAGTTTCGGTTTCTAGGCTCTTGCCTGGTGATTTGCCGTTTCCTGGTTCTTGAACGTGAGTTTTGGTTTCCTGGCTCCAGGCAAGGGAGTGGCTCCTTCTCTCCCTGGCATCCAGTTCGAGGTCACCACCGCAGCCAGCCGGAGCCATGGGGATCTGGGCATCGCATCTCTACTCTGTGCCGCCTGAGAAGCTGGATGAACTGATCGAGAACTCCCTGAGGCCCTATGGGGAATGTCAGAAGCACATCGATGACACGGTGAACACCATCTGTGCCGTCCTGCAGGAAACGGAGCAGATCCCCCGCACGATAAGTGTGGTGAAAGTGAGTGGAAGGCTGGGGGTCAGGGCTTCTGGAAGCCTGGAGGTTCTGTGGCCACCGGAAGGAGGAGTGGCGTGGTGCTGAGTGCCTTCCGGGTAACAGGCTTTGGGTGCACAAGACATCCTCTTGCCCTCCCCACCCTGGAGGTTGGTGATGGAGCACGGCTTCAGGAGCAGGTCTGCCTTGACTCCTGTGCAGCCCGGGGCAGGTTGCTTAACCTCCCTGTGTTTCAGTGTCTGCATCTGTAAAACGGGAGAGGAAGAATCCTCATCTCAAACTGTAATGAGACTTAAATATATAATGTTCGTGGTACGGGGCCTGATACATAGTTAGCGCTCAATAAATGAGCTGGGACTCCTCACCGTCATTGTTTCCATTCTCCCCTTTTCACGGAGGAGTAAACTGAGGCTGTGCGATTTCTCCGTGGTTTCTCAATGGCAAGGGGGGGTGGCTGTCATCAGGCAGAAATGTTTGCTGCTCGGGGTACAAATCCCAGGGCTGAGGCTGAAGATTCTGGGCCTTTGGGGGGAGGAAAAGGTTCTGGGAAGGGGGCCTGGACCCTAGGCTGGGAGGGAGTTAGAGGTCCGCCAGCCCTGGAGCCCCACTTCTCTGCACGCACCGTGCCTCCTGGCCTCTGCCTCGTGCATGCCCAGCAGCCCTGGCAGTAAAGACACCTGGATTCTTGGAATCCCCTTGGCCTTGACCCAGACAAGGAACCTGGGGCACAAGGAAGTGACTTAGTAGCTGGAGGCAGAGCTGGACTTTCAGCCCGAATTGTCTGCTCGGGAGCCTGTGCCCCGAACCATTAGGCCATCCCAGTGTGGTTCACTTTTTCCTAATGAAAACAAAACACAGGAAAAGGGTGCAGAGCTAAGTCTGCACCCCGACGGATTGCCACAAACAACACACCTGGGTCACGTACGCCCGGATGGACCGACGAAACCTTCCCGGCCCCAAGAGCCCCGGGACCGGCGATCCAGTCCCTACCCCCACCCCTCCCCTAACCGCTCCCCGGACTTCTGACAGCCTAGAATCGTTTTGCCGGGTTTTTTTTAACTTTGCGTCATTGTGGGGGTGACCAACCATGCTGGTCTGCCCGGAACCGCGGGGTTTTCTGTGCTAAAACTGGGAATGTCCCTGGAAAACCGGACAGGTTGGTCGCCGGATAGACATGAAATCAGGCCTGGTGCGGCTTTACTGTGTGGCTTCCCTGACCTCATCCTGTTTATGAACTGGATGTCGCTGTGTGCAGGCGTTCACTGCTGCGACGCTGGCAGTGTCCCAGTGTGCGAAGACACATTTGTCTGTCCTGTTGCTGATGGCCCTTTGAGCTGCCTCCAGCCAGAGGCTCGCAGGAGAGCTGCCGCTACGGGCATCCCGATTCAGGTCTTTGGGTGGACAGATGGACGCCTGCCACTCAATTTTAAGACTCTGGTGACACTTGTGGCTTTTGCTTGACTTGAGAAATACCACGGCCTGCTGGGGTGTCCGGGGACCCCAAAGGGTCCAGAGTCTCACATCTGCATCTCTCTCACTGGCAGGGCGGCTCCTATGGCAGGAAAACGGTGTTGAGGGGCAGCTCCGATGGGACGATCGTCATCTTTGTCAGCGACCTTGAGCAGTTCCAGGATCAGAAGAGAAACCAAGATAAAATCCTCAGTAAGATCTGGCAGTGTCTGAAAGACTGTCAGCTCACAATGAAGCTGCCGGCCAAAATGGAGGTCCAGAGGTTCCACAGTGGGCTCACCTTCCAGCTGTCCACAAAGTGGCAGACTATCGCTTTTGAGGCGCTGCCTGCGTACAACGCGCTGGGTGAGTTGCTCCTGGGCGTGTGGAGGGCACTGGTCTGCAGAGGTGTGTTGAGAGAGCAAAGCCAAAGAAAGAGGCAGCCATGGGGGTCCTCGAGGCTGGGGATGAGATAGGCACCACTGGTACGTTCCAAAGCCAGGGACCACATACCTTCAAGAGAGGAGGTCCCTCCTGCCCTAGGCTTACTCTCGTCTCTAGAACTTTCCCCCCATCTCCTGACTTCGGAGAAAATGTCCTAGATTCCAGAATCTAGAGCGGAGTTTCTCAAGCTATGACACGCACACAAATCACCAGGGAACCTTGTTTAAATGCAGGTTCTGATTCAGGAGATTGGGGCAGGGCCATGGGCTGTGTGTGTCTAACCAGGGCCATGATGCCACTGCTGGTCCACACACCACCCCTGGGGATTTAGACTAGAATAAATGTTCGAGGAAGAGGATGGGGTGAATATCTGGGAAAAGTTCAGCTGGGGCAGGTATTTGGAGTCTGCCTTCCGACCAGGTCAACATCAAGGCAACTGGTTGGCCTTCCATGGGCAACTGGTTGGACAAATGGACGGTTGGTTGGATGGATGGGATGGATGGGTGGACAGACAAATGGACAGATGGATGGACAGATGGATGGGTAATAGATTGCATGGATGAATAGATGGATGGAAGGAAGAAAGGAAAGATGGATGGTAGGATGGATGGAAGGAAGGAAGGAAGGAAGGGAGGAAGGCTATGATAGATTGGATGGATGAATGGATGGATGGAAGGAAGGATTATGTATGGATGAATGGATGGAAGAATTGACAGATATGATAGGTTGGATGGATGGAAGGAGAGAAGGAAGGGAGGGAGGGAGGGAGGGAAGAAGGAAGGAAGGAAGGAAGGAAGGAAGGAAGGAAGGAAGGAAGGAAGGAAGGAAGGGAGGAAAAATGGATGAATGGGTAGATGGTTGGTAGATAGGGAGGAAGGACAAAGCTCAGCTTAGTGACAGCTCAGTCTCAAGCACAGGTGCATGTAATCACAAACCGAAACGCCAGAGCTGAAATTAAACCCCTCATTAAGCAAACAGGAAAACTGAAGGAAAGGAATGTTCCAGAGACACACAGCCAGTTACTGACAGAACTAGAATAAAAGCCCAGATCTTCTAAACCCCAAGCTGGGATTCCTTTAAGATAAAGACACACACACACACCTCGGTGACTCCCATCGGCGGCAAGGCAACCAAGTTAGAGAAAAGTGCACTGATTTGGAAGGTAAGCAGCCCTCAGTTGCTATCCTGGTCCCACCTCTTACCCACTTTTGCCAACTCTAAGATCAGACTCGAAATGGCTAGTTTACAGGGCCTTTAGGATGATGAGGACTACCAGAAACAAGGGCTGGTGTCAAGGTGAAGAGACTCCGTGTGACTCAGAATTCTTAGGAAATCCTAAATTCTCTCTCGTTCCTAGTATGGTGGCTGAGACTGGGCCAGAGCGCCCTCTGCTGGGATCACCCCAACATGCAAGCAAGGATGGTGTGAAAACAGCGAACATGCTCTTCCTCCCATGTGGTATCTAGCCGCTGCCAGCAGGTGGTGCTAGAACTGCACATTCCCAACCGAGATCCGTCTGGGGAAGGACAGGACAAGGCTTGCTTTCTAAGAAAAGTAACCTACTGGGGGATTCTTAAATATCTGTCCGAGTGAATGAAAGGAGCAAGCTGCCTACGGGCTCTTCTTATTTATGTGTTTGTAGAATGTGCTTGTAAACAGTAGAGCTCAGCTGGCAAGAGTGGAAATCCTGTTGAAATTCTGTGACGCTATCCACATCCCTCCCCTCCTTGGCATACCCTTCCACACCCCCACACTGGTGGTTCTCCAATTTCCACGGGGATCGAATCCCCTGAGAAACTTAATAAAACAGAGAGGACCAAGCTCTCTGCTCTTGGGTGTCAGACCTCCTGCCAAGCTAATCCGGACTTGAGAGCCTTCTGGGCCCGTGCGCTGGATCAGCTGTGCAGCAGGATTCCAATTGGCACCCACTTTGAGAACCACTACCCGGCCTCACAGGGTCCAGTTCTGAGGGGAGTGTGCCTGCCCGCTGGCCTCTACCCCCAGCTTCCAGCGCCCTGCCTTCCCCTCACCTGCCTCCTCAGCGTCCCAGTACCCTTGCCTCTCGGAAACAGAACGTTCACCAGCTGGGCTCCTTTAGCAGAACACACCGTATGCAATCTACGGACCCTATTTTCTTCCAGGGGTATGCCAGCCATGCCAACCCCACTTTCCCTCCTAATTCGGAGCTCTCCCTTCCTCACTGATAATTGTGTTTCCCATCCTTCCGTTTCTGCTGATCTTGCCTTAGGCCAGCACCAGGGTTTTCACAATGGTCATTTTATTACCGTGCCAGGCACGCCGCCCCTCGCCTTTTAGGCAATCACGTCGGTTCCCTTACAGGTAAAGCCACCGACGTTTGCTGCCGAACCCCAGCAGACCTTCACGGCCGGCTCCCTGGGGACGGGCCGCCCAACCGCCACAGGCTCTCCATTTCTCTCTCGCACCAGGCTTAAGCGAGAAGCCCAGCCCGCAGACCTACCGCGAGCTCAGAAGAGCCTTGGACATGACAAAAGCCCAGCCCGGCGAGTTCTCCATCTGCTTCGCAGAACTCCGGCAGAGGTTTTTCCACAACCGTCCCAGAAAGCTGAGGGATTTGATCCTCTTGGTAAAGTACTGGTACCAACAGGTAATTTTCAAATGACGTTTCTAGTGCTGGCGTCCAATTCCTTTTCACCGAGATCATCCACGGTTAGCAAAGTACGACGCTCTTAAGTTTAGAGCTCAGTGCTTTTTTTTTTTTTAAGATTTTATTTATTTATTTAGAGAGAGACGGATAGCATGGGGGGGGGGAGCAGAGGGAGAGAGAGAATCTCAGGCACACTCCCCGCTGAGCACAGAGCTCTATGTCAGGACCCTGAGATCATGACCTGAGCCGAAATCAAGAGTCAGACGCTTCACTGACTGAGCCCCCTGGGTGCCCCCAGCTCAATGCATTTTTATGTCCTTTTTCGCAACATCCAGATCAAAATAGGGCCCCTTTCCTGCATCCCAGCAGCTGTCTCCAGCCCTTTCCTGGTTAATACTCCCCCCAAAGGACCACCGTCCTAACGTCTGTCACCACCAATCAGTTCTGCTCGTTTTTGAACTTGAAATCAATGGAATGCACCGTATATACTCTGCACGACGTGATGCCTGAGATCTGTCTCTGTGGCCGCATGTAGTTGTGTTTCATTGTTCTGTAGGATTCTGTTGTCTCTCCCTGCCACACCTTTATCTCTTCTGCTAATGGACATTTGGGTCGTGTCCACACTGGGCCTATTACGAATTAGGTTCCTAAAGATATTCCCCTACATGTCTTTTTGTGAGTTTAAGCACTCATTTCTCTTGGGTAAATATACAGGAGTGGACGTGCTGGGTTATAAGCTATCTGGATACATATACACGTGACATATTTATGTATGAATATATGTGCACATAATAAATGCATATGCAGACGATATACTATATTATTATATAGTATATAAAACATATATCATTACATAAATATATATAATATATTAAATATATGTAATAATATATACATTTCACTTTAGGAAGTACTTTTCCTAAACGGTTGCACCTAACGACACTCCCATCAGCAATGTAGGACAATTTCAGGTGCTCCACACCCTTGCCCACACTTGGTACTAAAATCCATCGAATTTTAGGAATGGCTTCCTTTTAGTCACTGGTGGGGAAAGGTGACTTTCTAGAGACTTCTGATTCCTTGATTTCAGGCCTCTGGCACGGTGGGGGGGAGGGGGGACTGGGTCCCCACATTAGCCACTGCCCCTTTCCTCTCCCACAGTGCCAGGAAAAGATGAAAGGTTTACCCCCGTCGGCCATATACGCTCTGGAGCTGCTTACAGTCTATGCCTGGGAACAGGGGTGCAGAGCAGAAAACTTTGACGTGGCTGAAGGCCTCAGAACTGTCCTGGGGCTAATCAGACAGCAGGAGCAGCTGTGTGTCTATTGGATAATCAACTACAACTTCGAGAATGAGACGGTCCGGAACATTCTGCTGAGCCAGCTCCGATCGTCAAGGTACCAAGCTTCCTCCCACCCTCTCTCTTTACTGTTTGTCTGCAAGCCAGACTGTGCCTCTTAGCCCGAGGGCTCAGCCCCGTCCTTCCCAGCCAAGGAAGCCCAAGGAAGCACCGATGAAACCCCAGCAGCGGTGGGGAGGGAGGCAGAGTGGGCCTTCCTGAAAGAGGGGAGGCTGACCAATGCTTTTCAACGTTTCAGACCTTCATCACATCTTGCCCCCCAAACAAACACTCGAGAGGTGCTTCCCCTTTTAGAAGGAAGGGGCTAACCATTTTAGTTATTTATGGAACATCTCTGCAAAGCAGAGAGCGCAGGAGCAGACGTCTCAGACAAAGCACCTGAGCGACCGAGAGGAAACGCGGGTGCTCGAGTCCAGGTTACCAGACGCCCCATCCAGTCCTCCTTCCCCAACGTGGATTTCTTCTTCCACATGCAGCCCAACTGATTTTTTTTTAATCTCATGGAATTCATAGGCCAGTAATCTTGGATCCAGCTGACCCAACCAATAATGTGAGCAAAGATAAGGCTTGTTGGCAACTGCTAAAGCAAGAAGCTCAGAGCTGGTTGTCTTCTCTCAGCCCGAATGAGTCACCTGGACCATCGTGGAATGTTCTGGTGAGAGAGCTTTGCAAGTATATCTCGGGTCATACTGCAGGGAGGGCGTCCTGACACCCAGACCCTGCTCTTAGCCAAGAGCACCATGTGTGGATTTCCTAGGGCTGCGGGGACAAAATGTCATATGCTGGCGGCTTACGGCAAGAGAAATGTATTCTCCCACAGATCTGGAGGCTAGAAGTCCAAGGCCAAGGTGTGGGCTGGGCTGTGCTCCCTCTGAAGGCTCCGGGGGAGGACCCTTCCTTGTTCCTGATGGTTGCTCCTTACACGTCTGTCTCCGTGTCTCCCTCCTCTTCTTGTAAGGACACCTGTCCTATTGGACTCATGCTTACCCCCCGTGGTCTCATCTTCACTTGATTACCTCATACGAAGGCCCTATGTCCAAATAAGTTCACATTCACAGATACTGGACGTTGGGACTTCAATGTATCCCTCAGGAGGACACGGTTCAGTCCATAACACACCATTAGGGGCCACCCTTTTCTGTTAAAATGATGGTAAAGAGCAAAACTGGACAGAGAGAAGGGCACCTGGAGATTAGAGATTTCGATTCATTACTGCAGGAGAGAGAACAGGTGGAGAGGTGGGGGCAGACCACGTGGACCAGAGCCCCGGGTGAGTGCGTGGCAGCCGCCTTCTCCCCACACTGGAGCGCAGATCAAGGGGCTGGCTGTGGGGCAGATACACCAGCTTCCCCTCCCCTCCCCCAAGGGAGAAGCCGTCTACCACACAGAATGCCCCGCGCTCTCAGAGCTTAGTGGAGAAGGACGATTCAACAAGAACGTTATCAGTCTCGGCCGCTGAATCCTTTCTGCTTTCTGGGGGTCATGGGATGGCAGGGGGACAAAGGTGTCATTTGAGGCCACAGAGGTCAACCAAATTCCACATTTCACAGACACAGGACTAATTTACATCCAAAGTATGGTAGGCAGGGATCTACATTCCATTTAGCACAGAAAGTTGAGGGTCAACTGAGCAAAGACGGGATATGAGTGAGCTTCCCAAACGCCTGGGGCCCTAGACAGGAAGGACCCCGTGGACGGGGAGCTCCCTGCCTGGATCCAGAAGGAACATGGCGCACCCACTCCTTGTCCCGACTTTCCCTGGACTCTGGTCTTTGCTCCCTAACCTCGATTTTCCTGGCTTCCTTAAACAGCTTTTTAAAAAAATATCCCCCATCTTTATTCTGAAAACTTTCAAACGTATAGAAAAATGGTTCAGTGAACCACTGCATTGAGCTCGACGCCCAGATGTTTAACCTTTGACCTCTCTAGCTGTCTTCCAGTCTGTGTGTGTGTACACAGACTCGTCATCGTCATCCTCAGTGTTGTGTCTGTTGTTTATACTGAGCCGCTGGAGTCAGCTTGCCAGATAAGAACATTCTCTTAGCTCACCACACGCAATGGTCGAATTCCAGAGATTATGATGAAGACCTTATTACCGTCCAGCTACAGTGCATTTCCCCGTCTTGCCAATTATCCGAAGCAGGTTTTTGGTAGCCAGTTTTCCCCAGCCCAGGAGCCCATGCTGCCTTTAGTTCTCGTGCTGCCCCGCAAGCTGTCTTTTGATCCCTGCTTTGGCTCTTTTTGTGAATTCCTCTCACGAGAGCTGGTGGAGGCCACTCAGGCACATGACCGGCTGCCTCAGGGCGTCTGGGCGCTGGAGGGCACGTGCACACACACACACGCACGCAGGCATGCATGCACGTGGTGCGCACGCCTCCCATGATACTCAGCCCCGTGGGAAAGCAGTACTGGCCATGAATCTGCCTTCGAGCAACAGTGAGGTCCACTACGAACATCTGGGGCGACCAAGGTTGACCCTCAACTTTTTTTTTTTTTAAGATTTTATTTATTTATTCGACAGAGATAGAGACAGCCAGCGAGAGAGGGAACACAAGCAGGGGGAGTGGGAGAGGAAGAAGCAGGCTCATAGCGGAGGAGCCTGATGTGGGGCTCGATTCCAGAACGCCGGGATCACGCCCTGAGCTGAAGGCAGACGCTTAACCACTGTGCCACCCAGGCGCCCCAACCCCTCAACTTTTAAGCTGACCAGCCCACCCCCGTCCCCAAGGAGAGCTGGCCCATCTTGTCTGTGCTCACCAGCAACGGGTCGGTATCTATACAGAGCAGTGGGTTTGCTTCCTCTTACCGCTGCAAGGAGGAAGGAAAAAAAGAGAAAGAAAACCACAAATTTCAAGGCTGAAAATAGCACACATTTAATTTAATTTAAAGCTTCTAGCCTTCAATCTCTCGATAGCACTGATGCTCCTGCCCCCCTCTTATAAGGACCCTTGTGATGACATTGGGCGCACCCAGATAATCCAGGATAATTCCCGCATCTCAGGATCCTTAGCTTAACCATATCTGGAAAGTTCCACGTTCCACATAAGGAAACATAGGCACAGGCTCTGGGCATTAGGACGTGGACTTGAGGGAGGTGGAGGCATCACCCCCCCCCCACCTCTAGGGGCCTCTAGGGTAGACTGACTGAGCGTTTGGAGCAGGGAGCAGAAGAGCCCCCCCATGGGGTGTCATGACCCATGATGCATGGCGCAGACCCCACGGTCTGAGCTTTTCTACTGAAGAGGAAAGACTTGCACTTCTGTGTGGGCCCGACCCCATTTAGGGATCAGAATATGATTACTTTCCAGAAGTGACCACAGGTGCGAGGAAGTGGCACATCCCACCCTCCACAACCCCTTTAGGAGCAGAGGAAGTGTCCCTTCAGACTGAACCTGCAGCCCCTCCGATCCCAAGCTGGCTGTCTCCTCAGCACACTGAGAACGATATAGAGGGTTGAATCATGTCCCCCAAAACTCATGTCCACTACAGCCTCAGAATGGGATCTTCTTTTGAACCAGGCTCTTTGCAGGCGTCATTAGTGAGATGAGGCCATCCAGGATTAGCTTGGGGTCTGACTCCAGTGACTGGTGTCCTTATAAGAAGGCACCCGGAGACCCAGACATGCAGGGGCCAGAGTGGTGTGTCTATAAGCCAGCAAAGGCTAGAGTTGCTGGAGTTTCTAGAGGCTGGAAGGGGCAAGGAAGGCTCCTCTCCTAGAGCCTTCCGAGGGCGCCCAGCTCTGCTGACGCTTTGAGTGCAGACTTCAGTCTCTGGGACAGTGAGAGAATACATTTCTGTCTCTGGAGGCCCTCCAGGGGTATGTTGCTAGGGCACCCCTGGGAAACCAATCCCCAAGGGCACATGTGTGCAACAGAAGCTGATAAAGCCCGAAAAGGCTCGTGTGTGATCATTTCTCCAGAAATCCGCAGTCCCTGCAGTTAATGGGAGACTAAGGGGGGCACAAAGGTTAAAGGGGACCAGCCACAGAAGTCAATGCCACACTCGGAACAGCTTCGAGTCCCTGGAAGGGTCAGATCTCTCCTGGGGGTATGAAGAAACGAAGTTTTTGTTTTTTTTGGGGGGGGGTGGTCCTTGGGCACCGCCCTGAACTCTCCCAAATGTTCTCGCGGTGTGTCGATGCAAGAGCTGAGTGTTCGTCCACCCTCCCAGCCAGCGCCGCTGTTCACCACCCCAGGCCATCTTCTAGACAAGTTCATCAAGGACTTTCTCCAGCCTGACAAACAATTCCTAGACCAGATCGCGGTAGCTGTTGACTTCATCTGTAAATTCCTTCAAAAAAATTGCTTTCGACATTCAGCAACAAAGGTTCAGAAGATTGTCAAGGTGAGCACTGGCCTTTCTCCGCGGTTCCCGGAGCTCTGCAGCGCCCGCCGGTGGACAGAGGGCACGGGAGGAGGGAGGGAAGCGGGAGAGAGGGGCACCCAGGACCTGGCTGTCAGCAGGGTTGCTCGTGCACTGCTTCCATCATTAACAACATACCTTTGGCTCGTACAAGCTTCCGGGGGCTGCTGTGGCCCTTTGCGGCCTTGGCCTGGGACCTGCACGTCTCCCGTCTCCGCCTCTGTCTCCCCATCACCTCTCCTCTGCGGGTCTCCTCTTCTTTCTCTTGTCTCCTAGGGACACCTGCCGTTGGATTTAGGGTCCACAGACCCCTCACTCAATGACATCTACAAAGACCCTTTTTCCAAGTAAGGTCACGTTCTCACGTTCCCAGCAGACATATCTATTGGAGGGGCTGCCATTCAAATCACTGCCGCTTCCAAGCGTGGTGTGTACTGAACCAAAAAGTGACCTCTTTCTTGTTTTAATGACCACAGCCTGATAAGTCC
The DNA here is from genome assembly GCF_024610735.1 of Ursus americanus. Lineage (NCBI taxonomy): Eukaryota > Metazoa > Chordata > Mammalia > Carnivora > Ursidae > Ursus > Ursus americanus. Next base: position 15,473,597 of record NC_142156.1, on the reverse strand, counting down.
CATCAACTGAGCTAGAGATTTCGGCAGATTGGGTCATTCTTGTCCATGGCTCAAGGCCACAGGGTAACACCCTTCCCTCCGTCTGTTGGTCAGCGACCAGATAACCAGGTGCCCACGGTCATAAGGAGGGAGCAGGGAAGTGCCCATATGGTGCCAAACAGACCAGGGTCCCTGCGGCCCTGAGACAGACCTGGGGAGTGGCACCAATATCCCGTGAGCGTCGAGTAAAATGTCTCACTGAGGTTCACTGGAGTGAGTTCATGGTCACAGGCTGAGTTCACGGTCAGTGTTAGAATTGTCAAAGCTCATTTTCTCCCTTCCTTCCTGAGACCCCCATTAACACAATACTAAAAAATAAGAAAAGGTGTGCTGGCATATCACAGGAGAAAACAGGAAGAGAACCAGTAACGCACAGGACGTTGCTTTCAGTCTTCCCGCGGTTGGAAAGGTTTGTCTGTTGGGTGGCAGGGAAGGCGTCCCCTGAATGTGAGGAGGGGCATGGAGTGGCCCGCCAAGGCCAGCACTCGCACACCAGCCCCATGAACGAAGCAGTTTGGAGCACCTGTTTACAGGGAATAGAACACCCTCCCCTCGCCCCTAAGCCGTTGCCAGGCATTTACTACCCATGGGTAAAACAAACGTGTTCTCTATAAAAATCGAGTGAGCTTTCTGGGGGCACCCGGGGCAGCAAGGGTGAGGGGTGGTGCCCAGAGCAAAGCCCCCAGCATCGTGCACTGGAACGATTCTCTGTGGGGCAGCTGGCCTCTCCCTCTCCCCCACTTGCCCTCAAAGCAGTCAGCTAAGGAGCTGTGCCTAACAGACTCCTTAGAGAAGAAAGGGAAGGAGGAAGAGGAGGAGGAAGGGAGGAAGAGAGAAGAGGAGGGACGGAAGAGGAAGAAGGGGGAAGTGGAGAAGTCTGTGTGGCAGGGACAAACAGAGCCCGCATTTACTACCCGACCCCTTACAGAAAGTTTGCAGAGCCCTGTACCTAAATCATGAATTTTCGTCCCATGAGCCCCAGCTTGCAAGAGCAAACAGATGAATCAGGGAACAGACGAGGAACTTTAACGCAACGATTGCGTCCAGTTTGATTTCTCTGAAGTCACAGGAATTCACACAAAGCTAAACGGTCTTTGGGAGAAATCTTTAGGAAGTTGACGTGAGAAGAGGGTAACTAGCCCATCAGTCGTTTGCATGTTAATAATAAGCACATCAAAGGGCTTGAGAAAACCTTTCGAACCAAACTATTCTTTTGAAAAATTGAACGCTCTGCTTTGGACTCAGCCCTAACCGGACCCTAACCTGGAACCCTAACCTTGGCAACCTCACTCATGAAATCCACTGGTGCCAGCCCGCGGGGGCGAGGGGTGAGGGGTCTAGAAAAGGCTGTATCCCAGCTTGCCTTTCTTCGCTAGGGAGGGTCGACGGGCAAAGGCACAGCTCTGAAGACTGGCTCCGATGCCGACCTCGTCGTGTTCCCAGACTCACTTAAAAGCTACGCCTCCCAAAAAAACGAGAGATGCTGTATCATCAAGGAAATCCATAAACAGCTGGTAGCCTGTCAGCAGGAGAAAGAGTTTGCAGTGAAGTTTGAGATTTCCAAGTGGAAGGCTCCCAGGGTGCTGAGCTTCTCTCTGAGATCCAAAGTGCTCAACGAAAGCGTGAACTTTGATGTGCTGCCTGCATTTAATGCACTCGGTGAGACCCCCCGCCCCAGACCTTCCGCTTCTGGAGGAGGAAGCCGGGTGACGGGGCAAGGTGGGGTGGAGGGAGAGCCACGTGACCTAGTAATGGCTCATGGGTCTAGCGCCCCCAGCAGGTGGCACGAGAAATGGCAGCAATCCCTTACACCTTACACTGTGAACATGTTCATTCTTTCTCACTTAAGGATCCCCAGGATGCCAGAACCACATTCCTTATATTCTTATGTTCCTACGGTATCGCTCGCAGTACCTATCAGAGAAGGGGGTCTACAGGAGTTCTGTACACATTTATAGATAGAGTGCCACAAGTATTAGTGAAGGAAATGAAAGAACAGCCTGGGAAGAATTCTGAGGCAAAGACAGGAAATCTGGGTGCCTTCAATCTGCTTTGGAAATTTGGTTCATGAACGACAGATACATAATGTTGTATTAAAAGAAACCAAGACTATTTCAGGCATTTTTCAAATCCGAATCAAGAAGACTCTGATACCTTCCCTCAGAATAGTTCTTAGCGTCTCTAGAGAGGAAATAACAGCATAGAATGGGGGTCGGCTAATTTTTTTTTTAATTTTTACTTTTGGTGAAAGGCAAGGTAGCAAGTATTTTCAGCTTTGAGGACCATACAGTTTCTGTCACAATTACTCGACTCTGCCATTGTACCCTGAAAGCAGCCATAGGCACTACAGTAACAAAGGAGCATGGCAGTGTTCCAATAAAACTTTATTCGCAAAAACAGGAAGTGGGCCAGATTTGGCCTACTGTCCATAGTTAGCAAATGCCTGATCAGTGTTGTCTAAAAGGTCTTTCTGTGAGAATAGGAATGTTCTGTATCTCCTGAGAGCTTGAAATGTGGCTAGCGGGACTGGGGAACTAAATTTTTAATTGTATTTCCTCTTGGTTAATTTGAATGCAAATAACCACATTGTTTGGTGGCTACCATATCGGACAGTGAAAATCTAAATAACACTTTAATAACAGCACCTGTACTCATATAGACCATATAATTTTTTCAGATATCTCATTACTCCCAGTATCTTAGACATCATTCAAATATACCAATGGAATTCCAAGTCATTTCCCAGAATTAAATTATATTGGTCAAAAATGTTTGAAAACGGTTACTTTTATGCATAGTAAAGCATAAACTAAATATCTTCCCCCTGCTAGGTCAACTGAATTCTGGCTCCCCACCCAGCCCCAAGGTCTACGCTGAGCTCATCGATCTGTATAAATCCTCAGACGCCGAGGGGGGAGAATTTTCTACCTGTTTCACGGAGCTGCAGTGCAACTTCGTTGTTTCCCGGCCCACCAAACTGAAGGATCTAATTCGTCTGGTGAAACACTGGTACAAGCAGGTATGACAGCCCTCATTCCAGCTATCTGGAATTGTTTTTATCGTGCTCTGTGACCATGAAACCGGTTCCCATCAGGTGTTCCGTGTGCCCACACTCTCTCATGCTGGGGGCTGAGCCACTTTCAGGACTCTGTCCACTAATCTTGCGGATCTCTGTGGAGTCCCCGTCCCCAACCCCATGAAGTTGGTTGAGCTCTCGCGTACCCCCTCCCATCAAAGCTGCCGCGTGTGGCTTATTTTGCCTTTGCTCTGAACCCCCAGAGAATTCGGCGGGAATCCAAGTGATTTGGTGAAAGGGCAGGTGAAATAGGGAATCTGTAGGCCCGCAGGTCACCAGCACGGCTTACCCACCGCTCAGCGCCCATGCGTAGTACAAACAGATACCGTTCTTGGAGACAGGTGCAGCTACGGGCAGGACCAGGGGCTGCACTTCCTATAGTGGTTAGCCTCCTTTCACTTCCGTCACTGCCTTGCACCCCGGGGAGCTTCTGAGTATCTCCATGACAGCATCGCTCTTTCCTGAGATGTCTCCTTCCCGTATACAGCTCCCTGAGCTCCGTGGTTTGCAACCCAGACACAGAGAAATGGCCGTACGCCCAGTCCCAGGGTGCTCAGAGGGCTCGGGGCTACGGTGTGACCGCGAGCGAGTCACTTCCCCTCCCCGAGCCTCCTCATGTCCTCATCAGAAACGTCGCCTGTGCCTGCTGGGTGGGCTTGTCGGAGGATCAGGAATGACACGTGAAACCTCTGGCCCCACAGTCAGCACACAGTGGGCATTTTGTAAACGGTCGCTGTAGTATAACTCGAGGGAGTCCTACACAGCCGAAGCCCAACCCAGAAATCTGCTAGGTGAGCACCTGCTCAGACCTCCCGCAGACCAGTCCCATCGGCGCGGCATCTCGTGCCTCGGTTGCCCTGCTGTGGCCCCAGTGGCCATTAATGTGTGGTCTCTGCCACGCTCTCTGAGCTCCCTGCACCTCCCGGCCTTCCACCAGCACCGTCTGACGTTCCCCTCTTCCCTCAGTGTGAAAGGAAACTGAAGCAAAAGGGGTCTCTGCCCCCAAAGTACGCCTTGGAGCTGCTCACCATCTACTCCTGGGAGCAGGGGAGTGGAGCAGAGAATTTCGACACTGCGGAAGGTTTCCGGACGGTCCTGGAGTTGATCACAAAATACCAGCAGCTCTGTGTCTTCTGGACGGTCAATTACAGCTTTGAGGATGAGACTGTGAGGAACTTCCTACTGACCCAGATCCAGAGAACCAGGTGCCCCAAGCCCTGCCCCCTCCTTTTCTTAACCTGATTCCCTCTGGTGCTAGTCCAGCGACCTGGGTTCTCCTCCCTGGGGCTGTGATTCGTTATTCCCCACGAGAAACTGAGGACAGTGGAGGGTGGGGGTGGAAAGGTGCCAACAACAGAACCTCCCATAGTCTCCGGGGAGGAAATCCTGGGAGCGGGGATGGGCAGGAGAGAATGTCGTCCAGGAGGAATAGAGAAGGAAGGACCAAGATACGGGTCCCTGGCTTGTTTCCATCTTCCTAGGTCGGAAGGAAAAGCGTAGCTTTGTCAGCAGGTCTTACAGGTGCAGAAGTCGGAAGTGTCTCCCTGAGAAATAACACTGTCATTCCTTCAAGGCCGATTCAGCCTCCAGGAGAATGAGATTTTATTAGGTTTATTAGATCAGATTTTATCTACCCTTTCAGACCTGCATCCCGCAAAACCACTACCCTTCAAGATAGCGGGGAATCTTAGCGTGTCCATTCAGTGCCCCTGGCAGAGCACAAAAACAAAGGAAGCAAAAGAAAAGGAAAGAGAGGAAAGAAAAAAGAAAAAGGAAAGAAAGAGAAAGACTAGAAGAGAAGAAGGAGAGAGCAAGATACCCTGGGCTGCCTGCCATGGGCGTGGCCGATGTGACATCACAGTTGATGAAATTATGCAGCGTATTTCAGTCGACCTAACAGGAGGGAGATGTTTATATGATGCCGTCCTGTGTATGATAATGAACAGCTTTCAAAATACTATTGGCAGATACGATTGCATTCTAGAAAATCACTTTGCACTCTATCGGTACGTTTGAATTACCAGCATCTAAAACATAGGACAAGTTGTTTTAGCACTAAGAGTGGAATGGGCCCCCGAGGCCCACCGAGGCCACTGGTTTTATTTTATTATTTTTTTTTTTTCTTTTCGAGGCCACTGGTTTTAAAAAGCATGTAATGCTTCTGACTCTCCTTTAGGCCCGTGATCTTGGACCCAGCTGACCCCACCGGTGACGTGGGCGGAGGGGACCGATGGTGTTGGCATCTCCTAGCAAAAGAAGCTACCGAATGGTTGTCCTCTTTCTGCTTCAAAGATGGGACTGGATATCCTGTACGATCGTGGAAAGTGCCAGTAAGAATAATCTAAAGGCAGTGGCCTCTGGAGAGGCCCCCGTGACACACGCTGAAATCCAAGAACGTCCTCTGCTGTAGCAACTTGGAATTTATCCCGCCACAAAAAACAGATAGCCCAACTCAGGAGCTGAGAACAAAACAAAACAGGCTTTTTTTTTTTTTTTCTTCTCATGACAAGCAATCTTAAGGCAGGGGACCTGGGACTCACGCAACAGCTCTATGAGCGGCCTTTCTCCACCCAGGCACCGTGGGCACGTAGGGGTGGGCTCTTTCCTTGTGCTGGGGGTCATCCTGGGCAGGGTCGGATGCCGAACGGCATCCCTGGTCTCCGTCCCCTGGAGGCCAGTAGCGGCACTGCCATGGTGGCCATCAGAAATGTCTGCAGACGTTGCCAAACATCCCTGGGGCGTCACCGGCTCTTTCTGGCAACACGTTCTTTAGGCGTTGATTTTCGTCCTGATCACACTGCATCTCAGGCGGCAGGTTCAAGTCCTGGCAGGAGGAGCAGTGAGGGGGGAGACACTTACCCTGGGTATCTCATTGGAAGCCTCATCCAGCAAATTCTCTTACGTTTCATTGCCTAGAACGGTCATGAGGCTCCCTGTAACTTAAAAGTGACTCCAAAAGGGGGGGTATGTGGGGCGGGGGTCTTCACTGTGGATGGAGGTTGGCTCAGCTGACCGAGAGTGTGTCACACCTGTCCAAAGCTCGACCTCCCCCCGAGATACCTGTCACCAGGTACACCTGGCTGTCCCACCAGCTTCTTTCTCGACATTCTTTCAAAGCAGGTTCTCTCAGCCTCAGCAGCTACTGACATTTGGGCTGGATAATTCTTTGTCATGGGGGGTGGGGGGCTCTCCTGGACGTGGTACGGGGTTGAGCAGCACCCCAAATCTCTACCCTATAGACGCCACCCAGTCGGGACCATGAAAATGTCTCAGGACATGGCCTCATGTCCTGTGGGGAGCAACACCGCCCCCGGGGACCCGCCCAGCTCTGGAGTTCGCTTCAGTTATCCGATCTACGCTATAACCAGTACCAAAAAACTGTCCCTGGTAATACTAACCCTCTCAGATACACTTCCTTCTCCGTTTTCTCTGACTCTTTTAACCAGTGGTTTTCGCTGCTTAGGATACGTCTTATTCTGGCGCGTGTATTTCTTTCTCTCTAGACGGTGCAGACGCCAGGCAGCTGTGGCCTGGGGATGCATCCTATTGTCAATGAGATGTTCTCATTCAGAAGTCGTGGGATCCTGGAATGGTAACGCTAGAAGAGACTTCTAGAGGTCATCTGACAGCTGCCTTTTAAAGAATCCCTTCGCTGTCACCACCAGGTCCGCTGTCCTCTCCTCCTCCTCTCGCTTCTTTGGCTCCTCTCAAAATCAAGACCACCAGGTCCTTCCTAGCATCACCCCGCTGAGTGCTTGCTCGCAAGTCACCCGCCTTCCTGGACACCTGCGCTCCCGCCAGCTTCACGGGTGCCAGTGTTCTGTCAACCACTGTGTGTTTTCCAATGAGCTCCTTCCTTTTCCTTCAAGCCTAAGCAGAGGGGTCTCCCCGTACCCCCAAAGGGAAGCCCTCTACCTGCCCCTTGGTTCCTACAATTCCATGATCTTGCTCTCTCACTCCTCCACCTGGCCCACGGAACCCTGTGTGCCCCTGTGGGTTGAAGGTCTCCCCGGCCAGTGGGGAGCCAACGTCTTCTTAGCCCTGTAAACTCTCCAAAGGCTTGGATTATAATTGGTGCCTCACATACATGATAGCTTATTGTCTTTTCCTCCTGAGCCTACCTTTGCCCCCCAACCATGAGGAGTGTCTTCTTGCAAAATCGCAAGGCTTTATGCTCTGGGCGTACCTTCAGAGATACTTGGATGTCTAAGTGTTTTAACCTCAAATATCCACTTAAAGTTTTATTACCACCACATAGACCACGACACCAACTGTCAGAGAATCAAGAGTATATCTAGTCTTTTCCCCACCTCCTGGCACAGAGCTTCAGAACCCCCTCGGAATGTCCCCTGTAGGAGAGTCTTCGGCGTTCCTAAGGAGCCCCTTCCAACCATCCCTGAGTTTATGCTAACGAGGTCTGGGCCCTTCGGTAAGAATGTCAAAGGAGGGATTGGCCACGCCAGCGATGCCAGGCATGTGATGAGAGGGTTGAAACTTTCAGCGCCATCCCCCCAAACTCCCAAGAGCAGAGGGGGCTGTAGACTGAGTTCAAGCACATGGCCAGTGCTTTCATGAGTCATGCCTTTGCAATGAAACCCCAGTGAAGACTCTGGCTGCAAGGCTTGGAAAGCTCCCTAGTCGGTGGGCAGAGCGGTGCCTGGTGACAATGACGCATCCTCAGTCCGTGGGGAGGGGCTTCTGCGCTCGGGACTCCTGCAGCCCTCACCTCCCGTGTATCGCTTCCTCTGCCTGTTCATGCACATCCTTTGTAATAAGATGGTAATTGTACGTGTGGCATTTTCCTGAGTCCTGTGAGTCATTCTAGCAGGTTATTGAACCTAAAGGGGGGTCGTGGAAACCCAGGTCGGCGGGGGGCGGGGGCGCAAGTAGTCTGAGGACCCCACTCGCAGCTAGCATCCGAGGGGGAGGCAGACTTGCTGGGAACGCACCCTTTCCCTGTGAGGCCTGCACTGGCTCCAGGCACCGACAGAGTGGGACTGACCTGTAGGAGCCCCAGTGGCTGTCAGGGGTCGGACTGCATCACCGCTCTTGTCCAGAGCAAGGGCAAAGGCAAGAGCCCTTGCAGAGAAAAATGACCGCTCTGCATGCGCATCGACTCAGTCTGCAACTAGATACCAGACCCTTCTAGATGCCCCCACTTGCACTAGAGACATAGACCCGAGACCGAAAGACCGTAAGACGCTGCTCCGTCCTTGCAGGGTTTAAGACGTACTTAGAGCTACACCACCTGAGCCCCTTAAATAAAAATGAGCCACTGTGCACAACCGCGTGGCCGGCGACGTGGACGTAGTGGATTAAACCTGCAACAGTGAATACAGTAAGGGACTCAGCGTCCCACAGGAAGGAAGGAACCATCCTCGTCCTTTCCTGCCCATGTCTTCTCAGCGTTCGGCAGCCATTTAAGTTCATGAAGAGCCAGGATAAGACAGCGTTTGCAGTGACCAAGAAACACACCCCTGGTCGTCACTGGAAGGAACGAGAACACCACCCCTTTCTTCAGAAAACCGGCAACTCCCAACAGTGAAAAGGATATAACGAAGCCCAGCCTTTCTTGTACAAACTGTATTTCAGGATAAACAGCTATAACTAATAAGGAAAAATCTTTTTTTTTTTACAAAAGAATTCTACTTAATATTTGTTGAAAAGGCAAAAATTAGAAACGTCGCCATTTTGCAACCCTCGCTGAAATGAATGATCAGGCAGAGACTGCGGGTGGGTGGGACCAGTACGAGATGCGGGGAGGGGGAGTTCTGTAACAGAAGGGGGCAGACCATCACCTCCCAAACCCACGGTCTGATCAGAGCATCAGGAGGAGAGGGACATGGGGTGCCTGCTGGTGGAAGGCAATATGGAAAACATTAAGTCAAAAAAAAAAAAAAGTGGCCATAAGAACAAAAGGAATTGAGTCAGCAAATCCCAGAGAAAATGTGGAGGCCAGACACACTTCATAGGGGAGAACATGGGAGTAGAAAGCAAGGAGAAGAAATGTGTGTGAAAGGGAGATGAGCCAAGAACGTAGCAAGAATTCAGTTAGCAGAGCTGAAGGTCAAGATCCCAGGCCCATGTCCACTCTCAGTTACCCTGGCAACAAGGCCCCCACTTACCCCAAAGGAAGTAAGCAATGATTAGAAGCAGGCAACGGCAAGCAGCCTGAGGCCCAGGAAGAGTCTGGGAAGAGTTTGAGTGGCAGATCAGGAATGAGGCCACCAATGGGAAGAACTGGCAGATAAAAGAATTATCTGGAGGCTGTCTGCTGGAGAGGTTCGGCAGAACCCCTGAACCGAGGCTTCTCCAGCCAAGTTTGGTCAAGTCAGAGCAGGTAAAATGGTACCACTCTGGTTGTTTCTTGACATCAGTGCCTGGGATGAATCTCACACAAGGAAAAGACAAAGAAAACTCACTCTCTTGTCTTTCCTGGGGCTGCCTGGAGTGGGGTGTAGACCTGGAGGGAAGCACAAGGAGCAGCATGTGAGGACTCAGTAACCCAACCCAACCTAGAGGGTTCCATCTGAGCCCCCCCCCCCCCCCCCGCCGTGGCCGGCATGCACAGCTCGGATGGAGTTCCCCAGAGATGTGCTGAATCCACGCACCTTTCTCCTCCCTTTCCCTTTGTTGGGGGACCAGACTGGGAATTGCAGGGGAGAACCCCTTGTGTTCTAAGGGACAAGGCTGTGACCGAGCAGGAAGTCATCACCAGGAGCAGGGGAAAGGCTCAGTCATCATAAGAGTGTATATGAGGCGAGGGTTATGGGGGCAGGAAAAGGGATCCTTCCCCAAGTCTTGGCCACGGTGATGGCAGAACAGTGGGAACATGCGGGAGCCTGTGAGGGACCACTGTGAGCTCCAACAGCTGGAGAGGAAATGCCACGAAACCCAAGGGAAGCCTGGGGAAGCCAGAGGGGGTGTGGCAGACAGCATCATACTCCCCCCCCCAAAGAGGTCCCCGCCCTGATCCCTGGAGCCTGTGAATATGTTATCTGGCCCAGCAAAAGGGGCCCTGCAGATGGGAATGAGTAAAGGGTCTTGAGAGAGGGAGAGGAGTCTGGGTATTCACGTGGGCCCAATTGAATCACATGAGCCCTTAAAAGCCCAGAGCCTTTCCCACCCAACGATGGGGAGATTCAGCGGAAGAAGACGCGGGAGAAGGACGTGAGTGGCTGTTGCTGGCTTTGGAGATGCAGAGGGTCCCGAGTCAGGGAACGCAGGGGGCCTCTAGAGGCTGCCAGTCACGTGGGAGAGGGACACCTCCCGTGTCCTCCTCGGCCCTCAACGCCAGATGTGGGGGGCTCCCACCCCAGGGAGGAGAGAGAGAGAGGGAGGAGGAGGGAGAGCGCCTTGCTGTCCCTGATTTCTCCTCGCTCCCGCCATTCCCAATGTAACAGGAAAACACCGGTTTTCTGACAATTGTCTGCGTGAGCTTGTCAGCCCACTTGCACCGGGCAGTTTCACATTGCCGGTCCGTATCGCAGGCCTGCTGGGTGTGCGACTCCAGGGGGTGCCATCCGCACAGAGCTGTGTCTGTCGGGCTCACAACCTCACCCCTGTTTCTCCTTCCTTCCCCTCCTTTCTCCGGCGAATCTTTCCCTGCACTCCCGAGGCCTTTGCTCTTTGCTTCCATCTTGTGGTCATTCGGAGAATTACAGTCGCCGGAGCGGGAAGCGGGGGGGGGGGGGGGGGGGGGGAGTCCTAAAAAGCAATTAGGTACACTTAAAGCCCCTGGAAAGTGTTAGGGGAGGGAGGTTCATTTGGAACCATGATCCAGACAATAAGGCATATTTAAGCAATCTGTTATTTCCACGTACTGTTTATTAACTACTCACTAGGAACAGAGAAGGGAAAGGCAACCAATGGCTCTAAAACAAGCCTGGGGACACTGGAGAGGTTGCTAGTGAATTAATCCGCTGAGCAACTTCTGAAATCATTCTATGCTGTACATTTGAGTGAGAAATGGGTCTTGCAGGGCGCCTGGGCGGCTCAATCGGTTGGGTGTCCGACTCTTGATTTTGGCTGGGGTCATGATCTCAGGGTCGTGGGACTGGCACTTGTCTTGGAGTCCACTTGAGGTTCTTTCCCTCCCTCTCCTTCTGCTCCCCCAAATAAATAAATAAATAAAATCTTAAAGGAAAAAAACAAAAAAGAAGGAAATGGGTCTTTCCCCTTGACCTCGAATGTGGCAAAGAGGGATTCAAGTCTTTGAGTTTGGTTGCCTTTCTCACTTTATTTATTTTTATTTTTTTTAAAGATTTTATTTATTTGACAGAGATAGAGACAGCCAGCGAGAGAGGGAACACAAGCAGGGGGAGTGGGAGAGGAAGAAGCAGGCTCATAGCGGAGGAGCCTGATGTGGGGCTCAATCCCATAACGCAGGGATCACGCCCTGAGCCAAAGGCAGACGCTTAACCGCTGTGCCACCCAGGCGCCCCGCCTTTCTCACCTTAAAGAATTCCCTATTAAGAGGTTAATGCAGGAGATCCTAAAATATTAGTGGAACTGTGTTCATGGATTGGGAGGTTTAATATTGTTCAAATGACAATACTACCCAAGGCCATACACAGATTTAAAGCTATCTCTATCAAAATCCTCATGGTATTTTTTAATGGGAAAATGGGAATAACTCATCCTAAACTTCATAGGGAATTTCAAGGGACCCAGAATAGCCAAAACAATCTTGAAAAATAAGAACAAAGTTGGAGGACTCGCATTTCCCGATTTCAAAACTTGACACAAAGTTCCAGTAATCGGAACAGTGTGGTATCTGCATAAGAACAGACATACAGGCCAACAGAATAGAATTAAGAGCCCAGGGGCGCCTGGGTGGCACAACGGTTAGGCGTCTGCCTTCAGCTCAGGGCGTGATCCCGGCGTTATGGGATCGAGCCCCACATCAGGCTCTTCTGCTGTGAGCCTGCTTCTTCCTCTCCCACTCCCCCTGCTTGTGTTCCCTCTCTCTCTGGCTGTCTCTATCTCTGTCGAATAAATAAATAAAATCTTAAAAAAAAAAGAATTAAGAGCCCAGAAATAACCCCTCACATCAATGGTCCATTGGTTTCAGCAGGGGTGCCACCATCCTTCTATGGAGGAGAAATCGGTCTCTCTGACACACGGCGCTGAGAAAACCGGTTGCATGTGTGCCGAGAATGAACCTGGGCCCTTACCTTCACCATATACAAAACTTAACTTAGAATTGATCCAAGACCCAAATTCTAGGAGCTACAACTACAAAGCTGTCAGAAGAAAACAGGCATGGTCTTGCACTTAGCAATGGTTTTTTAACTGTGAAACCTAAACATAGTCAACCAAAATCAAAATAGATCACTGGACTTCATTAAGATTAAAAACTATGCATCAAAAGACGCAACCAGGGAGCAAAAAAACCACCCACCGAATGGGAGAAAACATTTGCAAATCCTATCCGATAAGGGTTTCATACCCAGAATATACAAAGAACAACGACTCCACAAAAAAAGACAAAATTGCCGATTTAAAAATGGGCAAAGGACTCATAGATAAACTAATGGCTGACAAATACAGGGAAAGATGTTCCACATCATTAGGGAAATGCAAAAACGGGCCACCACTCGGCACCCAGTAGGCTGCCTGTCATTAAAAAGCCGGAGAAGACCAAGCATGGGGACGGGCGTGCAGAAGCTGGGTCCCGCGCACATTGCTGGCGGGACGGTAACACCGTACAGCTGCTGTGGAAGCACTTCGGCAATTCTCCAAAAAGTTACATGCAGAATCACCGTCTGACCCAGCAATTCCACGCCCAGGGGTACACCCAGAAGAACTGACCACAGGCCCCCCACCGAAGGCTTGTACAGAAACAGTCCTGGCAGCATGAGTCGCGGCAGCCAAAAGGTAGAAACAACCCACGAGTCCAGCAACAGACCAATGCACAAGCAGACCGTGGTCCATCCATACAATGGGCAAGTGGTCAGCCATGAAAGGAACAAAGCCCAGACCCGTGTTACATCGAGGGATGGACCTTGAAGACATCCTGCTAAGTCGGAGAAGCCAGACACGAAAGGCCAACTATTGTACGATTTCACGTATACGGAAATATTTAGAACTGGTACATCCAGAGACAGGAAGGAGATCAGAGGCTCCCAGGAGCTGGGAGGAAGGAACAGCAGAGGGATATTGCTCAATGGGGACAGAGTTTATGTCCGGGATGATAAAAAAGTTTTGGAGACAAACAGAGGTGTCATTATGAGGAATTAGACACTTGACTGTGGCTGACATGGTAAATCTTAGGTTGTGTTTATTTTAACCACAACAAGAAAATCATAAATAAATGCACAGACAACCTGGGAGAAGACCATTTCAATGAGTCCACTAAAAACAAGATCCCAAACTGTCATAATAAATGGGGAAAGGAGGACAGGCTGGTTTGGGAAGGGATCTTGAGAGATGAGAAGAATGGAAACAAGCTGATAGGACATTTAACCTGCCTCACACTGTGTTCCAATGCGTTACTAACTCTTAACATCTTGAGGCTGTGGCTTCTGTCAGATCCTAAGTACGCGGAAAGCTGCCTAGAGCCTGGACTCGGAGGAATTGTCACCTGAGTGCCGTTTGTGGCCAACCGCACCAACTCCATCATTGGCAGAGACCAGGGCAAAACGAAAATGCAAGACCCCTTGTTCAAAAAACATAGGAGTTTCAAGACTATGACATCAGAGCCTCGAACCAAGTCACTTCCAAGTGAGGGGCCCAGGCAGCCGTCCCTGTCAGTAGCCGAGAGCTAGCAGGGGCTGAGCGGGTGCTGGGGATCCCAGGTGCTGGATGGAAGTACAGAAAACAGAAGAGGGAGGTGGGTGGTCCCAAGGTGCCAGTGGGGTCAGTGTAGCCAAGGCAGGCTGAACAGGTGTAATATACTGTTCCACGCCCTTACCCCACGCTTCGCTCCGCCTCAGCCAGGCTGGGCTCAGCTCCGTGCATCTGGTCCCGGAAGGAACGAACAGAAGGTGCTGGACATCATTGGGTTCTGTGTGCCTGGTGCGGAGCTCTTCCTTCACCATCTCATTTGATTTCTGCCTACGAGGTAGATACTTTCTTGCCATTCGACGGAGGGGGAAACTGAGGCTCAGAACTGCTCTCTTGCTAGGGGGCCCTGCCAGGTCTTGAGCAGGAAGCATTCTCATGCTCACACCGAGGACCCCGCAGGAGGAAACTCAGCACTCATAGTCAGCTGAATGCCAGGGAGCCTTGTACCTTCCTCCTGCCTTTGTAGGGCTCCTGAGAGCAACGGAAGGCTTCGTGTCCTTCTTCTCCCTCCCTGCTCCCATCCTCCAAGTCTCCTGCCATAAACAGCCCAGACAGGCCCAGTGCCAAGGCAGAAACGCCATTAGCAAACCTGATTCTAGGGGCACTGCCCGGCCCTGCTCTTTCAAAGCCACTGTGAGTCAAAATGTCCCTGCTAACGGGCAAAGCATGCCTCACTGCTCAGCTTGATTTAGAAGCCTTGGAGATTGGACGCCTCCGGGGCTGGAGCATCAAGACTGAGCCAAGTGGGCAGGAAGTGAAGGGACCCTGCTGCTGGATCTGTCTGGCCGGCGGGGAAAGAACATGACAAGCACCTGTCACCATGTACTGAGCACTCCGTTCCCCTGGGCCAAGAAATGAGAAAAGTGCCTCGTCACCCTAAACCCTCAAAACCCCCTTCCGGGTTGGAAACCATGATTCCCATTTTACAAATAAGGAAACTGAGGCCCAGGGAAGCCACTTCCCGGGCCCACGGGCCCAGAGCTAGTAAGGGGGCTGGTGGGATTTTACCCTGGGCAGCTCTGCCTCCCAATGTAAAGCTTTTAACCCCTTAACTATATGGACTCGTGAAAACCCAGCTCTGGGGGGCTAACGAACCATCGTGGATCTCAGCTCGCACCAAGGAAAGGTTCCAACGGCCACCGGTAATCAAAACAAGAGATTCCTTTTCGGCGGTAAGAAATCTACTTCCCGCTAAGCTGCCAATCCAGGCTGCAGCCCTGCCCATTCAACGAGGGGCAGGCGACCCCCTCTCAGCTGTAATGGCCCAGGCCCCAGAGGAGGGCCCTCACCCATGGGGGCTCACCAATCCCACCCAAAAGCCTGGCAGACTCCCTAGCTGCAGCTCCCAGAGCCCCCCGCCAACGAACCCAGCCATCAGGTGTTGGTTAAAATGAAGATTCCAGCCTAACTACCATCATGATTGGAAAGTAGCGATGAGTAAAAGCCGTACTTTATGAGAGAGCTGCAACAAGGGAAATGTGACATAAAGGGTCTGTGATCTCTCCTGATGCCACGGGCCTGAGAACACGCTACACGGTGCTTTGTCGCCTACATCCGTAGCAGAAGGACATCCTACAATGCAGTTAAAGGTTAATGAGAATAAAGATATTGTTTTTTCCCCGTCCAAGTTTAAGGGGTCAATGGACCCGGTTTGCAGGGTCTCCAGATCCACCAAATCCTCACTGCATCGCCCCGCTTCCGCCCCACCCTTCTTCTCCAGACTAACCCCACATTCCATTTCCCACCCTGAATGTTGAGACCTATGTCCCCTACAAGGTTTTTCTGCGGCCACTCCCAGGACCATCATGGACAAGTTCTTGTTCAAGATTATCCCTCGAAGCCAGCACCTGGCCGGCAGGACTTCTGACCTCCAGAGCCGTAAGATTGTAAGTCTGTGTTGCTCGAAGCCACTCGGTTTGTGGTCCTTCCTGTGTGCAGCCATGGGAAGCTCATACAGTGACCTTGCCCACGGCCTTTTGGCTTTGTGGGCCTCTGATCCCTCATCTATACAATGAGGAGAATGATGTCAGTCTCCCCCACTTGTGGGGAGATTTAACCAAGATAATAAATATAAAAAGGCTTGGAAAGTGTCCTATAAATGAGGACTGGATTTTTCGGTCCATTTCAGTGTATCCTTGACCACCTCTCTTTCTGGCTGTTAGCTTTGAGGCCAAAAGCTCCTCCTCGTCTCTCCTTCCGCCCCCTCTCTTCCATGCTTGGGAAATCTCCTGATGTGTCTTCCGTGGTCTCCCCCTGCAGATTCAGCTTCTAGATGAAGAGCAGGTGGCCGGCCAGGGGTCAGTGGGTTGGCCAGAGCTCAGGCTGGGTGGCTGGGAGACAGAATCAGACAGTCACAGCAGAGAGGACAACAGCTGGGGGCAGCCACGTCCTTGTCTGCCGCTGGGCTGCCCTGTCTCCCTGACCAGGTAGAGTCCCTCAGATAGCCTGTTAACCACCAAGGGCACTGGGCAAGCCATGACAACTAATCCCGCTAAGGAGACTCAAGCCTGCTCTCGACACGCTTGTCTTCCGTGGGGGGACTCCTTCCTGCCTTTACCAAAATCCATTCGTCATGCATTCAGTCTCCAAACAAATGCTGGAGTTGGCAGCATCGAGGACATGCCAACACGATTGGTTGCCCGCCCAGCAGCCACTCCGCCCTTCTTCCTTGCTCCCAAAACCGTCCACCCAGTCCCAGGGGATGGACCTTGATTGGGCTAAGCCAATCCTGGTGTCCTCCAGCCTCCTGCCAGTGACTGGTCTAGAGGTGGGCATGTGAGCCCGGTCTGGCCAATCAAACCTAAAGAGAAGACTAAGGGATTCTGGGAACACTGTCTTCCTGTTAACAGAGAGATGAGCAACGAAAAGAGGATTTTTATCTTCTTTCTCCCCTCCTGCTCTGGACACTGTTGTCTGAGATTGGTGATTTCTAGAGCTTCAGCCTCCATCTTGTGACTTTGAAGTGACCATGCTAAGTCTGAAAGAGCGACATGTCTAGGAAGGAAAAGCTGAAGGGTGGAAGCTGGAGTGGTTAATTTTCTGTGTTGCCTTAGCTAGGCTACGATGCCCAGATGTCTGGTCAACCGCCAGGCTAGATGTTGCTGTGAAGGCGTTTTTAGATGTGATTAGCATTGAAATCAGTAGACTGATTAAGCGGATTACCCTCTATAATGACGGTGGGCCTCATCCAATCAGTTGAAGGGGAGAAGAGGAAAGGGGGGAGGAAGGGCGAGAAAGCAAGTATGGTAAAAATGTTAACATTTAAAGAATCTGGGTGGAGGGTATACAAGAATCTATTATATTCTTCTCAACTTCGCTATATGCCCCAAATGAATTCAAAATAAAAATTTAAACCAAGAAAAGGCAGTGGGGAGGGAGCCAGGTTCAAACTTGTTTTATCTCATGTAATGCCTGGGCTTTCCTTGGGAACCTGGAGTCAGAGTACCAGCTTCTGGATGCCCAGAAGCCAGCTCGGGTCAGTTACGGTCCCTCTCATACAAAACCAGTGTCTCCTGGGGCATCTGGGTGGCTCAGGTGCTTAAGTGTCTGCCTTCAGCTCAGGTCATGATCCCAGGGTCCTGGGATCGAGCCCCGCGTCGGGCTCCCTGCTCAGCGAGAAAGTCTGCTTGTCTCTCTCCCTCTGCCGTTCTCCACCTCACCCTCCGCTCCTGTGTGCTCTCTCTCTCGCTCTCATAAACAGCATCTTTAAAAAAAAACCAAAACAGTTCCTCCCTGAAGCTGTGAGGGTTAATCCCACCGAGCCATGGGAGTCTTTTCCCACCTGTACAGCACCACGTACACACCAGGCGGGTTATGATGGCGATGTTTTTATAGCAGCAGGTACTCCCTCCCTCATGTTGACTTGGGGAGAATTTGGATTTTCGTAGGCGAGACTTGCTTGACTCTACGTGTACTCCTCTCACGGCAGAAGAGGACACTAGTTTCAAATCCGGACTGTCCTGTTTAGTGGCCATATGACCTTGGGCGGGCACTTGAGTTTTCTGTGCCTCAGTTTCCTTATCTGGAAAAGGAGAATAATAACAGCACACCTCTCATAGGAGTGTTTGTGAAGGTAGAGGGCAGCGCCTGGCACAGGAATGATGCTCTGTAACCGCCAGCGGTCATTGTCACTCACTGGCACAATCCTCTGTCTTGCATCTGCCGGCCGATGACACTAAGTTAGGGACTGGTCCCTTCCAACCTCCATGTCGTCATCTGTACATGCGGACAGTGCTACAGGGAGGATTAGATCGTGACAAGCATGGGACACGCTTAGCCCGGTGCTGGGCACACAGTAAGCCCTCACTGAAGGACCAGGGGGAGAAAATGACCTGCAACATGCATTAGGACAGCCAAATAAATAACAAGTATTGCTGTTGAGGCTGCAGAGAAATCGGGACCTCTGTGCACCGTTGGTGGGACAGTCATGCCACTGCTGTGGGAAACAGCATGGCAGTTCCCCGAAAAATTAAAGACTGAGATGAGGGTGCCAGCGAGGCCAGGTTCTGCTGAGGGGTCTCTCTCCCTGGCTTTGCAGGCGGCCACCTGCTCACTGCGTGGTGGCATGTTCTCCCCTCCGCGTGAAGACAGAGGAGGAAAGATCAAGAACTCTGTTTCTTCCTCTTTGTATAGGGATGAGGATCCCACCCCAATGACCTCATTTGACCTTAACCGCCTCCTTTTGGGGTCCGCCATGGCTCCAAATACATGCTCAGTGGGGCTTAGAGCTTCAACAGGTGAACTGCAGAGAGCGGGCGTGATCCAGCCATCGCACGGATAAACGATCCAGCAATCCCACTTCTGGGTTGATATTGGGAAGACTTGAAAGCAGGGTTTCAAAGAGATTTTTGCACACGCACCTTCAGAGCGGCATTATTCACAACGGCCAAAAGGGAGAAGCAACCCCAGTGTTCATCCATGGATGAATGAAGAAACCAAATGTGGTGTATGCATACCATGGAACCTTCTCCAGCCTTGAGGAAGGAAGCTCTAACACAGGCTCCAATGTGGATGAGCCTTGAGGACATTATGCTAAGTGATAAAAAGCCCGTCACAAAAGGACAAATACTGTATAATTCCATTTATATGCAGTATCTAGAGTAATTAAAGCCATAGAGACAGGAAGTAGAATGGGGGTTGCCAGGGGCGGGACCGGGAAGGAGGGGAGATAGTGGGAATTGGGGGGTTGTTTAATGGGCGCAGAGTTTCAGTTTTGCAAGATGGGTAAGTTCTGGGGGTTGGTTGCAGAACAGTGTGAATATACTGAAACCCTACTAAACTGTACACTTAAAAATAATTAAGGTTATAAATTTTATGGTATGCATTTTTACCACAATGAAAATAAATTGGAAATAGATACAAATTCATTACCTGCAAATCTTGCCAGCATTAGAGCAATGGCCCTAAAATGGGCCACCAGGGGGCGTTGCGTACCCATTCCCGGTTCATTCACAGCCTCCCCCATTCTCCCCCACAGCAGGAGCTGGTGGTTTCTAGAGGGGGCAAAAAGCACTAGGGTCCTGGAAACAGAGCTCTTTCTTGCCCACTCCTTCGCCTGGGTGGGCCAACCCCAGAGCTGCACCGCACTCTGGCCACAAATCCCTCAACCTTGACTCTGACCCTCGTCTTTCTCGGGGTGGCTTCCCTCTGTGCTGGAGACACAGGGACTTCTGGATGAAGTGCCCCCTCCCTGCCTAGCTGCCTGCAGGCTTCCAGACTACCCAGGGGCTGGAGAAGGGGAAAGGTGACCAGGAGTCACCTGCCCCAGGACACCCAAAGATGAGAGGACACCACAAGGGAAATGGGTCAGAGACCTCTTATTCCAGGCACAAAAGCCTCAAGGTCACCCAGACCTGAGGTTTTTCCAGCTCAGCTGCTCATTCCCTCCCTGGGCCCCAGACTCCTTATCTGTACAATCTGGAATAACACTTGGGAGGATTGAAAAACTTAGTAACATCCCTGATGCCTAGAAAACATTCAGCAAATGAGCAAATTACCATCCCACACCCTGTATTTGGTGCCCGCCTGGTGTCCTCCCGCCTCCTTGTGGGTTTCTACCGGACAGCATCCACTGTCCAGTTAAGAAACCTCTCCTGAAAACACTCAAGCCCTGATTTTCTTTCTTTCTTTCTTTTTTTTAAATATTTTATTTATTTATTTGGCAGAGAGAGAGAGAGACAGCCAGCAAGAGAGGGAACACAAGCAGGGGGAGTGGGAGAGGAAGAAGCAGGCTCCCAGCGGAGAAGCCTGATGTGGGGCTCGATCCCAGGACTCTGGGATCACGCCCTGAGCCAAAGGCAGATGCTTAACAACTGAGCCACCCAGGCGCCCCTCAAGCCCTGATTCTCTAGACATTTAACCAGTGATTTACCTGGTAGGGTTGCAAGTAACAGAAACCCAGTTAAACCACCTCAGGGAAACTAAAGGTTCTCATGAAATCCAAGAAAACATTGAGCAGCAAATAGCTGAGCAGAGCAGACTCAGGATCTGGGCTCATTGGAGAACCCTAGAAAGTCCTTCCTGTTCTCCCTCCATCTCTCTCTCTCTCTCTCCTTCCTTCAGCCTTCTTTATGCCCTCCATGCAGGTCATCCCCAGAACATACCTGCACTCACTCCTTCCAGCCCATGGACTCCACTGCCATTCCTAGGGCATGACAAGCACACTCCCACCTCAGGGCCTTTGCACCTGCTATGCCCTTTGCCTAGGATTCCCTTCCCTAGATCTCTGCCATGGTTAACTACCTCCCTCCTCCAAGTCTTGGCTCAGATGTCACCTCAGTGACTCCTTCCTTAAACAACAGGTTGAAAATTGCCCCTCACCCCCACCGTAGCACGCTCTAGATTCCTCCTTTGCTTGCCTGCTTTTTTCCTTTAACCGTGGTTCGCACACACACAAATTAATCGTAATCTTTGCATCATAACCCACTCTCATCAGCTTTTAATGAGCCATTTCAACAATGTAACACCCAGAACACCACCACCCTAAACAGAAACTAGAATCTCGATAATAACCTACATCTGACCATATGTTTCCCCCCCTCATCCCAGCATCACATTTCCCCACCATAATCATCACCCCTATTTATTCTTCCCTCGTTTCCTTTTTACAATTTATTACTGCATTATGTGTGTGCGATTTGAGTGGCTCTTAACTTTATAAAAAGGGAACCACATGTCTGTAATGGGACACTTTCCACTGGCTGTTCTATGCCAGAGATCCGTCCGTCTTGTGATGTGTGGCCGTAGTCCTTCATTGTGACGGCCGTGTAATACTTCATCGTGAGAATTCGTTCATCTGCTTTCCCATACGCGGGCACTTGGAGGCTTCTCCATCTGGGGCCACTGCGAAGAGAAGCCTTGTGAATATTCTGCCACGTGACTCATGTGGAGGCCGGGCAAGAGTTTCTGCAGGGTTCACACTGTGGAGGAGAATGTGGGCCCGTGTTCATGGTGCGCACGATGTCTTCTATTTTGTCTTTAAAAGATGAAACCAGACTGCTTCCAGACACGGTTGCGTCCCCACCGGCAATGCAAAGAGGGCTTCATTTTTCCCCGGAGCATATGGGCACTTTACGATATATCGTGTATTTTCCTTGAGTATTTGTTTACTCTCTTTCTGCATCCCCACCCCCGTGTCAGCAGGGCTGGGATTTTTGTCTCTTTGTTCGCCATTCTATCTCCGGTGCCTGGAACAGAGTCTGGCACGTAGTACGAGCTCAATAAACATTTTCCGATGGAATGACCGGAAGGATGGCCCGACACAAGACCCGAGAGCTCATATTAAGTATCACTGGATTATTATTATTCCTTTCCCGCAGATACACGGATTCATCTCTCAATTTCAATTCCCCCCAGTCCAGGGAAAGGATCATTGGCCCAAACTACTGATGCCTGGACCCCCAGGCCACCTCAATCAGAGCTTCTGAGGGAGCTTCCCCTTCCGTAACCCCCTATGGCCCTTCACATAAAAATCCCCCAACCATGCCGGGACTTAGAAGACCCTACCCAGTGACCCTGCCACTTCATCTTACCCCCTGCTCACCCCTGTTGCTCTAAAAAACACATTGCAACCCACCCACACTAAGCTCTTTCACACCTCTGGGCCTTTGCACCTCCGTGTCCCCTCTGCCCCCCCCCCCACTAACCACATTAAGACTCTGAATCCTTCAGAGGGTAGCTGAAATGTCACGTCCCCTGAGAAGCCCTCCCTGGCTCCTGAGACCCGGTAGGACCCCTGTTAGAGAGCCTCACGATCCCCTGAACTTCCCCTTCATGGCTCTTGTAAAATTTTCTGATCCCACTTGGGATGATTCTTTGATTCATGTCTCACCGTCGCACTAGACTCAGACTTAGGAGAGCAGGGATCAATTCGCCTGTGTCTCAGCACGTAGCCCAGTGCCTGGCACAGAGGCAGGGGCAAATATTTTTGGACAGATGGATGGACAGATAAATGAGTGGATAGATGGAGGGAGGGAGAGGGAGATAAGAGGATGGAAAGAAGGAAGAGAGGGAGGGAGGGAATGAGGGGAGAATACTCTCATGGATGGCTGTATAATGATGGAGGGCTTGAAGGGTGGCTGGATGGGTGGATCGATGCGCGAATGGATGAGTAGATGATGGACAGAACAAAAGCTGAGTCGATCTCTTTCTGCCATCTTCCCATGCCGCCAGAATGGTGCCCACGAGCATCCTAGCTGATGCTCTCAAGACCACCAGCAAGGCTAAGCTGAAAGGCAATCTACAAGTTCCTTTCCGTTATGTTCCAGAGTCATCATCTGGTCCGTAGCCGGGATGGTGGAGCGTGGTTATGTAGGAGAATTTGAAATTCTTGTTATCACAGAACGAGGACATCGCTGTGAACCTCGCATGCAGGTTAACTAAGTGTGATCAGCCTGAAATGTGATGTGTAACTCAAAGATCCAGAAAAGGGGCAGAGTCCTCTCCTCCGGCTCATTGGTTTGATTTCACTGTGCTGACAATCTCAGCTAGAATCGCAGCCGCGAGGAGGCAAGATGAAAACACACAGAGAGGGGCGCCTGGGTGGCACAGTCGTTAGGCGTCTGCCTTCGGCTCAGGGCGTGATCCCGGCGTTGTGGGATCGAGCCCCACATCAGGCTCCTCCACTGGGAGCCTGCTTCTTCCTCTCCCACTCCCCCTGCTTGTGTTCCCTCTCTTGCTGGCTGTCTCTATCTCTGTCGAGTAAATAAATAAAATCTTTAAAAAAAAAAAAAAAAGAAAACACACAGAAGAGAAAATCCGGGTAGTCTTTTTCTAGGGAGGAAATGCATACAAACGGATTTTATTTTATATAATAGAGTTTGTGATTGATCGCTTTTATTCTTCGGCTTCTCCACTGGTGTCGGAGCCATCTCCCTAGTGGCTGGTGGACTCCGTAAAGGCCAAATTCCTTTCCCCTCCTTGAAATCCCTTTTGCCCATGGCTCCCTGGGCTCCAGGCTTTTGCACTTTCAGATTTTCCACAGCCCAGTGGAGAGGGGCCGTTAGCGCCATGCCGCACCAGAGCCTCACCTGGATGCCATTCGTTATTCACTCTATAAACACAGAGGCAACATGGTGCTGTGGGAGTTGCGAAAGGGTCTGGGATTCAAACCCCAACTCTGTTACGTACTCCCTGTGGGAACTTGGGCAAATCACTTAACCTCTTTGAGCTTTGGGAGGTTCCCCCCCCCCATCTGTAAAATGAGGACAATATTCCCCACCTTGTGGGGCAATCGTGAAGAGTAGTATTATGTAAGTGCCTGGCACATAATAGGTACCCAATAAATGATAACCACACCACACGAGACGAATAAGACACAGTCCCTCATCTCATGGATGTTTCACTCTAGCGGGGACAGCACTGAGGTGGCCAATTGTGATACAGGCTGTCACATCAAGGTATGGATGAAGGAACATAGAGGAAGATGGCAATGAGTTCAGGGAAGGCTTCCTGGAGGAAGTGGCATTCAGTCAGACCTTGAATCTCATTATACAGTCCAGAGTCATGGGTTCTTCTAACTGGCTGCTAAATTTCCATGTGACCTTGAATCAGTCATTTCCCCACCCTGGGGTCCCCAAATCTCCTTCTGTAGCGTAAGGTTCATAAGCATTAGCTCTGAATCTTTTGAGTCACAGGCTCTTTTGAAAAGAATCTCTGAAAGCCAGAGCCCTTCTCAGAAAAAATGCAGACACTTAAGTTTGTCTGTAAGGGGGGAGGGGTCCCTCATGGACCCCATAGAGCCAGCCTAGACCGAATCCCAGAGTTCAGTGATCTTGTTGGATCGCTACCACTGCAGAGCTGGCCCCATCCGCACACAGAGCCTCTGTCTGTGGTCTGCGGAAGCCACAAGCAAGCAGAATCACTGACTCAATCTGGGAAAGCCCATCAGGCACTGGGCTGCAGGACAGAGCAGGGGCCCGGGGAGGGGAGGTCACTCCAGCTGGCTGGGGACCCGGAGTTTGGTTCTGGGAAAGCGCCCCTGACCGGTCCTCCCCTGACCTCACCTAATTTATCAGCATCTGCCCTGGGGAGGAAGAGGAGCGTGGGCCACTCTGGGCAGGCTCCCAAACAGGCCGCTGACCCCTGTCTGTCGCCCAGGCTGGAGTTCCCAGACGCATCCTTCATCTTTCCTAATCTAAACACCCGCAGGCCTCGGGGGTTCCATCCCCCTCCCAGCTAAAGTGTGTGCTCAGCTGCATCCATTCTGCCAGAGGAGGGAGAGCGGGCCATCCCATTAACACCGGAGCTGCTGCCATCACCTGCCTCCCTTTCCATCCAGCCAACACGCACCCAGCATTTAGTAAGCACCTGTTGTTTACAGGCATCTGTGAATGAGATGAAGGGTCTCACCTTACCTTCCTCCAAGGTCTCTGCCTCCTGGCCTAGGTCCCCTAAACTCCCCTCAGGGACAAGATGCTGTTGCTATCCCACTCACCTGGAGCAGGTGGGTACTTTGGGGAAGTAGGCTCTGAACTGGCTAATTCGGTGCTGGGAGGAGAATCAGCTCTGGGTTGGTGTCTGGGCACTGCTCTAACCTGCTGTGTGATCCTGGCAGTTTCTTACCCTCTCTGGGCCTCAGTCTTCCCACATTTCATGATTCCATTTGGCTCTGAAATGGGCCTTGCTAGCCCCTCCCCCAGAATAGTAGAAGAAGAGAAAGCTACCCTAGAGTGCTCGAAAATCCTCCTTTGGGCAGTCTCTGGATCATAGTCATTCATTCAAGCATTTATTGAGCACCTATTGGGTTCCAGGCCCTGGGACTAAGGCAAATGGAATGTGAAGACGACTAGGATTCAAGCAGGCGACCCATGGACACCTCACTCCAAGCCTGGCTTCCTGCATGGGGTCAGGAGACCTCCTGGGGTCCCATATGGGCCTAGCCGAGGATTTGGGGCGCCCGGGGGACTCGCGTGTCAGTGCCGGCGGCGCTCTGGGCCACGGTCTGTCTCCTCCCCTTCCTCCTTCTCCGCCCCCTCCGCCGCCCCTCCCCGGAGCGCGGCCCCGGCCTCCTCCCACCCGCGGGATCCCGGCATCCAGAGCCGGAGCGTGCGTCCGTCGGTCGGCGGGGCAGTCTGTCCGCGCGCGGAAAGCCCAGCGCCCCGGCGTGCGGCGGCCGCGGGGCCTGGGAGGGAAAGGGCGCGGAGGCGGGACCGCGGCTCCCTCCCACTCCGGGGGGAGCCCAGAAGGCGGCGGTGCTGAAGCGCCAGCGGAGAAGGAGGCAGCACAGCGGAGAAGGCGGTGAGAGCGCGGGGTGCTTAGGGACCCCACCCCCGTCTCCTGCGGAGGGTCGGCGCGCGCTTGGGGGAGGTCTGGGCTTGGGAAGGGGGGCTGGTACCCGCAGGGCGGGAGGCAGCGACGATCCAGCTCCCGGCTTCGCCTCCTCGGTGACGCGACCCCCGAGGGGCCCTGGGCCGCGCCTGCAGCGCCGCGCATCCTCGCACATCCCCGCGCATCCCCGCGCACCCTGCATCCCGGCCAGGGCGCGGGCCCCGGGGGAGGGGAGCGCTCGCGGAGCTGAGGAGGGGGCGCCGCAGGCGAGGAGCCTCGGAAAATCGCGCCCCTGGCCCCAGCCCTCCCTTCAGGCCTGCCCCAAGGGAACGCGGGCAGCGACCCCGGTAAGCCCCCCTCGCTGGCCCCCCCATCGGTTCCCCATTGTTCTCAGCCGATCGCTCTCCCGGGAAGGGGGAGGGGGTACACCGCTCTCCTCTTAAAGGGCCCTCTCCCCTTCTTGTCTCCCGGCAGGTCGCGAGCACGAGTGGGGTGGGGCGTGCCCACGGGCCCCCGCCCCCCTCGTCCCCTCCGCCCAGCTCCGGAGCCGCAGCCCGGCCGGCGGGCCAGGGGTACGCGGCGCACCCTCCCCAGTGCGTTCTTCAGCCACCCAGGCCTACCAGGACGCCGTGTGGAGCAGGAATTAGGGAGACTGGGACGCCCCCTTCGGCAGGCGCCGTCGGAGGGGCGGACCCGAGACCAGGCGAGCAGCCCCACTGGACCCAGGCGCAGGGTCTGGGACGCAGTTGGGAACGCAGAGGGCCGACCGGACGCCGCAGAGCCAGCAGCAGCCTGGCCCGGGCCTCCTGGGTGACAGGCCCTGCGTGGCCGGCTGGGAAGAAGTGACTGGAGACCAGCAGGGAAGAGACTGGACCTAGAGTAGGGGCGGCTGCCTCACTCCCTTTCCTGAGCCGAGGGAGCCAAGGAATTTAGAGCCGCTTTCCCCATCACAAAAAAGACACTTGCTTTCCAGAGCGGCACCTTTATCTGAGACAGCGGGGGGAAGGGGTCCTCGGAGCCTAGAGCAGCACCCCACACTCCTTTCACCGGGGCCTCTGGGCCTCAGAGAGGCCCCGAGTTAGAAAGGAGGCCGGTTGGCTCTTGCTGCCCCCCCCTGGGGAGAGAGGAAGTTCCCTGCCTGCCCCCAAGCCCAGGAGGAGCTGGGCCCGTCCCAGTGGGGTCCTGGCCCCTGAGGCTGCAGCAGCGGCCATGTCAAGGCCAGGCCAGGGTGTGATGATGCCGGTGAACGGGCTGGGCTTCCCACCGCAGAATGTGGCCCGGGTGGTGGTGTGGGAGTGGCTAAATGAGCACAGCCGCTGGCGGCCTTACACGGCCACCGTGTGCCACCACATCGAGAACGTGCTCAAGGAGGACGCCCGCGGTTCCGTGGTCCTGGGGCAGGTGGACGCCCAGCTGGTGCCCTACATCATCGACCTGCAGTCCATGCACCAGTTTCGCCAGGACACAGGTGAGCACACTGGCCCCCACCCCACCTGTCCAGCCAGGAGGAGACTGAGACAGCACTGCCATCACCACCTTCGTGATGGGAGGCTAGGATCCCGGCAGCCTCCCCGAGGAGGGGAGACTGAAACTGCTGGAAGGCTGGTCTGCTGATCCAAAAAAGGGACAGCCTAGCCTGGTCCAGCTGAAGACTTGGGTTCCAGTCCAGCCTCACGTATTAGTTGTAGGGCCTTGGGCGAGTCACATCACCTCTCTTAGCCTCAGCTTCCTCATCTGTAAAACTGGTGGATCAATGTTTCCCACAGCTGTGTGAGGATTAAATAAAATTGTGCTCACCGAGCACAGGACCGAGAAAAGCATCAGCACCCAGGAAGAGGGCTTTCCATGTGCTTCCTCACTTGATCCTTTTCCAAAGGTCACAGACACTAAGTCTTATCGTATAATTATTATGATTATTATATAGTCCCATTTTACAGATAAAGAAACTGAGTCTCATAGAAACTGAGTGATTTAAACTCGGAGCTGGGATTTAGCCCAGGTGATTGAATTCCAGAGCCAATGCTCTTGACCTGGTTTCCTGCACTGGCTCCAGGTGCTGGTGGCATTGGGACGGTGTGCTGGGGGGAGGGGTGGTGGTGCTGATGGTGGGGGTGGGGTGGCAATGATGGAGACTGTTGGTGGTGTTGCTAATGGTAGTGTTGACTGTGGAATTGGTGGTGATGGCGTTGATGGTCGTGTTGGTCATTGTCTTGGGGGGGATTGTGATGGGGCAGTAATGACGGAGAGAATGAGGTTGGTGGCGGTCTTGGTGGCTGTGTGATAGGTGATGATGGTGATAAAGATGGTGAGGTCCATGCTCAGCATTCGTGTTCTGGAAACGTGCCATCGCTGTGGAGATCTCTCTGAGTCATTGTTGCTTGGTGGTCTCTTACAAGCTTGGGGGGCAGTGGGGGATGGCAAGTGCCTGCCTCGAGCAAGCTGCCAAAGAACCCTTGGCATGTTTGACCCCAAGGACCAGCCGATGGAGGTTTGCAAATCCCTGGTTGACAGAACTGCACGTAACAGCCTTGGAGATAGTGGGACCCTTCCCTGCTCTCTAGAACCGTACAGTACGGTAGCCACCACCTACGTGTGGCTATTTATTTATTTATTTTTAAAAGATTTTATTTATTTACCTGACAGAGAGAGAGACAGCCAGCGAGAGAGGGAACACAAGCAGGGGGAGTGGGAGAGGAAGAAGCAGGCTCATAGTGAGGAACCTGATGTGGGGCTCGATCCCATAACGCCGGGATCACGCCCTGAGCCGAAGGCAGACGCTTAACGACTGAGCCACCCAGGCGCCCCTACATGTGACTATTTAAATTCACATTGATTAAAATTAAATAAGCTTTAAGATTCAGCCCCTCAGTCCCATTAGCCCCATTTCAAGTGCTCAACAGCCACGTGTGTCTCATGGCTACCATATTGGACAGCATGATCCAAACATTGCCATTATCACAGAAAGCTCTAGTGGATAGCTATGCTCTAGAACATTGCTTGGTGCCTACAGTGTGGTCACCAAGTGTGGAAACACAGATGAATTCATAATACGTGGTTTTAGTCCATCTGTTCCCATAACTCTGGGCCTTGACTGCAGCCAGTGGCGGTGCCAGGCATCCATTCATACTACCATACAATCGCTTATTGACCTCGCTGTATGTCAGACCCTGTGCGAAGCACTAGAGAAAATGCATGATGCAAGACTGACAGAGTCCTGAATAGAGGTTCACTGGAGGACCTGAACGAGAGGACCTACACAGGAGGTCCCAGGGAGCAAGCAAACACATAATGTACAGATAATCAGTTGCAGGTCTGAGAACATGAAATAAGCCTGGGGTAGGGATGGTGACGGAAGATTAATCCGAGGAAGAGATGTTTGAGCAGAAATCTGAAGAATGATTGAAGGGAGCAGTGTTCTAGGCAGCGGGAACAGCCAGTGCAAAGGCCCTGTGGTAGGAAGGAGCAGAGTACATTCAAGTCCACTGAGTGTAGAGTGTGGTGAGAAGGTGGCACAAGACAAGGTTGGAGCAGGGGCTGGACAGCCATGAAAAGGGCTTTGAATTTTCTCCAGACAGTAGAGAAAATCACCATTGAACCTCCTGCCCATTCTCCCAGAGAGGCGCTGAGTCCTGATAGAGAAGTGAGAAATGCTAGGCGTTGCCTGCCCTATTCGCCTGGTTTATCCCCAGACCCTTGTCTGGTGCAGGGCAGAGGTTGGACATCAGGAGGAGGTGGGTTTTCTCTTTGACTTGGTGTTCGGCTCTCTGCAGGCTCAGAGCTAGCACTGGGTGCGGACATTTTCCAGGGCCTGGCTTGGAGGGTGGCCCTTAGAGGCAGGGATAGCTCCCTCCACCCCCAAGCCTGCCAAGTTGACCACTCGGTCTTTGATCCCCTCTTTTGGGCCACTTCTCTATTCCCAGCTTCCCCACTTGGGCTCCCAGCTCCCCAAACTGCCTCCATTCCCCGCTTCGGCAGTCCCCTTAGTCCCAAAGGCACCCCTTTAACGGTTCAGCCTCACTGAATCCCCCAGAAGTTCAGTTTCAGTGACTTCCGTGCACCTCATCCCCAGAGCTGTTCACCCACACCTGCCCCGTTTGCTGGAAAAGGGAAAAAACCACTTATCCCTCAACAGGCTCGTGGGAGGCTGCCAAGACCCCCCATGAGGGAGGAAGCCGGGAAACCTATGGGGTGGAGGGTGGGGCACCTTGGTTGTGGAAAACTTTTCGAGGGAGGGGCTCGATGCCTCCCCACCAGACATGTTATCGTGTGCCCCCTGCCTCTCCCAGAAGTAAGACAATGTCAGGAAAGGACATCTTGTTCTCACTGGTAATGGTCCAGGGGAGAGCCTCAAGCAGGCGTCCTTAGCTCTCCACGCCTCAGTTTCCACATTTATGAAATGAACGAGAGTATCATCTTGCTAGCAGGGTTGTTGGGTTGATGGAGAGAACCAAGCCTATTATTTTATCCCACAAACGTTAACTGATCACCCACCATGTGCCTAGTGTGTACTAAACACTATGAATGCACAAGAAATGGGTAGGAAGTGCTCAGTCTTGAAAAGATTGTGGTTCTCTCTCTCTCTGTCACACACACACACACCAATATAGTTAGAAAACCCAAAGCTCTCATATATGTACTGAAATAGACACAGCTCCTATCTAGATTTTCTAATTGTAAAATTCTTGATAAGTTCACTGAAGCTGAACTTGAACTTGGTTTGGGGGGAAGTAGCAGTGAGCCCCAGCTTCGTTAGTACCCAAACGCTGGAGCTGACAGACTTTCTGATAAGGTCAGATAGTAAATATCTTAGCCTTTGTGGGCCATACTGTCTCTGTTGTAAGTGCTCGCCCCTGCCTTTGTGGTGTAAAAGCAGCCAAAGATAGGAAGCAAATGAACAAATGTGGCCATGTTCTAAGAAGACTAGTTGTGGACACTAAAATTTGAATTTGTAGAATGTTCACAAGTCATGAAATATTCTTTTCTTTCCAACTATTTAAAAATGGAAAAGCCACTCTTAGCTCCTGGGCTGTGCAAAAGCAGGCAGTGGGCGGATTTGACCCGCAGGCTACAGTTCACCGACCCCTACTCTCGCGTTCTTAATCTGCCCCTGGGGTAAGACAGCCCGGCCCACCCGGACACAGCATATACTGAACTCCACACCTCGTGGGGGGCGCCACGGTGCCCACGTGTGTGCGTCTACGCACACGGCACCAGCCCGCTTGGATGCCACAGACACACGAATGCCCTCTCTATGGGTCTGTCGCACAGCCAGCGGAAGGAAGCCTGGGTGTCAGCCTCGGACCGCAGGAGAGAGGCCAGGCCCCATCCCTTGGGGGCTTCTGTTTGTTCAGCCGGTGCCCGCTCACCTCTTCCCTGCTGGGCTGTTTTCATCACTCCCCATGGGAGGCGAGGTTCCCTTTGAAGCTCTGTAGGTCCAGACCCCGCATGGAGGGGGACTGCTGTGACCCTGGGCCACGTGATGTTAGCTCCTCACAGTGGTGTCCCAGGCACACGGCTGGAAGGGAGAGCCAGGGGTAGGCGAGGGATAAGGCAGGTGCCCCTTCACAGGCCTGTGTTCTGTAATATCATGGTCTCCTTCTTGCTGTTTCCCCAAAGCTTTCCTCATCGTCCTTGGTCTTGAGCTGCCCTTACCAGGGGCAAATCAAGATTTCACGAATGGGAAACCCAGGTCAATGGGTTTGCAGCAACTGGTGGCAGACGTGGACCCGAGAGTCATGGTGGCCTTGGGGGGAGGGGCTGGCTCCCACTAGCAGTGGGGAAGTAACGTGGGAACTGCATTCTGCCTCCCTGAAGGGAACTGTCCCCCACCCTACCACTGGGCTGGTGGCTTCTGAGGGCTTCACCCAGACCCAGGATTTTCCACCTGGTCCCCACAGCTGGACAGTGATGTGACTTGGCCACTTCCCAGGCAACTCCCAGCTTCCTGCCTGGACTCACCTGGCTGGGACAGGACGGGCAACCTTTCTGACTGATTTGTATCGCCCATTCTCCTCTCCCTCTGCTGCTAGGGGGACTTAATGGCAGCCTTCTTCTCATTCTGTAGATGGGACAGCTGAGGCTTGGAGAGGCCAGGCTGGGGACTACCCACAGCTGCTGTCCTCCAAGCTCGAAGCACGGCTGCACCAGCTCTCCAAACCGTAGGGCTGGAGTGACAGGGGGCGGCTGGTTTCAGTTTCCCAAGCCTCCATCATTCATTCTTGGGAAGCTCGGACTCCGCTCAGCCCTGGTCACTGCCATTATGGGAATGTCCTGTCTGAGGACATGCTTAGACTGTTGGAAACAAGAGAGGGGAGCGGCCATCACCAGGGAAAGCACCGCCAGAATTTAGACTCCTAGGCAGGCCATTGTTACAGATGGAGAGACTGAGGCCCAGAGAGAGTGAGTGACTTGCCCAAAGTCACACAGCCATTCAGCCCCAAGTCGGAATCCAGGCCTCTCAGACAGATCTTGGGGATAGAGAACAAGGTGACATTCAATGCTGGGCTGAGAGAGTCCCCTCCCCCTTCTCCACTGAGAGCTCTGTTGGGGCTTGTTGTCAGGATCTATTCCAAGGCAGGAATGGCCTGTGCAACACAAGAGACCTCCGGAACCAGCTCCCTAGTTACAGGACCTCTTGGGACCCTCTCCCAGCCAGTCTGGGAGGCTCCCGCCACTTGGCTGCAGAGGCAAGAAGGACGATGTGTGTTTGGGCGGGGAAGCGTCGGTCCCATGGTGGCAGCAGGTCCAATGCATCTATTCATGGCTGTCTCCCACTACCACCTGTGACACTGCCTCCATTTCCACCATGACAGACCCACCCCTTTGGCCTCTGGATGCTTTCCCGGCTCCAGGAGCCTCTTCTGAAAACAGAAACTCATCTTTACTTTTATCTGACAGTTCAGTGATGTCTGCTCAGTAACAGGCTCTGGGCTGGGTCCTGGGGACTCAGAGAGAGGGACAGGGCCCTTGCCAGACTGATTTCAGAGTCTCGTGAAGGCCAAGGCAGATACATAGCATGGGAATAGCAGTTGAACCCCCTGAGTCAGATACAGAGCCGAACTCTAGCTTGGCCCTTGGCTGGCTGTGTGACCGTGGGCAAACCCCCTAACCTCTGGTAGCCTCTGTTCCCCCCTGGGTAAAGTGGGAATGACAATAGTCCCTACCCAAGAGGGGTGGCATGAGGATTAAATGAGATAATACAGGTAGAAGCACGAAGAATATTACTTTGCATATAGTTATCACTGATGCTCGAGTCGGAAAAAGATGTCAGTGCTCCACAGGAGAGGTGCAGGCTGCCTTCAGCCCGGTAATGCGGGCGGTGTGAGCGTGGGGGCTCTGAGAGAGGACTTCTGGGAGGACAAGTCCTCCAAGAGTCTGTATGGTTTGAAGAATGCTTCCAGGTGGAGGACAGCATCAGCAAGGTCCTTGAGGAGACCTCAGGCCCAGGTGGAAGAGGGAGGCTGTGACAGAAGAGGGGAGGGGTAAGGGAGGCCTCTCGGGTCCCACTGGGCATCACAGGCTGCCAGCTGCTGCCCTTTAGTGGGTGGGCCCCAGGGGACCCAGAGCCATGCCGCAGGACCAGCCTTGTTAATCACAGGCCCTTGGAAGCCAGAGCTGAAGCAGGCTGGGTGGGGGCTTATGCAGACACGTCCTTACAGCCCAGTGGGTTCCCTCCACCCAGCCAGTAGGCATCACCCCATTTTCCACACAGCAAAGCTGAGGCTCAGAGGGTGGGGAGACTGAACTAGGAAGAGATGGGTGGGACATTTAGATCCAGGTCTGTGGCACCCACCCTGTGCCAGGCCTGGCAGCCCCAGCACCTTGGACAGCGCTGCCAGCACCCTGCCCGTGCCTGTGGAGGGGGGGATGGGGCTTGGGGGGGATCCTGGGTCAGATCCTCCTCACAGCCAGCTCTTTCCCTCTCCTCTCCTGTCCCCTGCCCCTCTGCATCCTTCCTTGCCTTCTCCCAACCCCCCAGGCTCCTCCTTCAGAGGGAGCTGTGGAGTCTGACCCAGAGGTGAGGGAGGTGATGAGCATTGTGGTGGGGGAGGGGACAGGGACTGATCAGCGCCAATACCAGTAAGGTGGAGTCTGGGCATGATAAAGACAATGGGGTCAGGGAGGGCAATCGTGGCTGTCGTGGGGAGGAGATGGAGATAATAGGGGTTTCATGGGGGTGGTGATGGAGGGTGGAAAGATGATTCAAAGTGAAGGAGGAGGCATGGGAGTTCTAATGGGGAGGTGATAGAACACGTAACTGGAGGGTAATGAGGTGGGTTCAGGGTGGAGAGGTGATGGGGCAGGACTGGTCACAGTAATGGTGCCCATTCAGGCCATGGGTGATGGGGTCCCTAGTTCCCCTCCCCAGTGTGGAGTTCTCAGGGTGTGGAGGGAGCCCAGGGCCCTCCCTGGCTCCCGTCCAGCAACATCCATGTCTCTGGGGCCTCCCTCTTTCCATTAACTCCTACATCACACCCCAGGGTAGCCACCCCCAGGACAGCCTCCAGGCCCCAAGACAGTCATCCCTCCACCCCGAAGCCCACACAGCCTCCTGATTGACACAGACACTCCCAGCAGCCCCTGGCTGCCCCTGGCTGATACCCGCTGAGGACATGGGGCCCCAAACCTGGATCTGGCCGCCTCAGGGAGCCTTGCTGGTGAGGTCCAGGTTCCAGGTTCCCTTCCCAGCAGCAATCTGGTATTGGTGGGGGGAGGGGAGCGGGCTTGTGACTTTGGGTAAAACCACACTCCCTCCTTGAGCCTCCCTTCCTCCGCTGTGATGTGCGCCCAGCAACAGTACCTATCGCATGGGATTGTGGTCAGTATTAATTCCTCCATTCAGGCAGCAGGAATGGAATGAGAACCTACTATGTGCCAGGCACTGTCCTAGGCCCTGAGGATGCAACAGTGAACAGGACAGACAAACCCCGCCTTCAAGGCCCTTCTATCTGGTGTGACACAGGAGGCCAGGCACCAAGGAGATCCCAGGGTGTGGGGCTGTTCCTCACCCCGGGGCCCCACGAGTGACCGGCTTGGGGGCTCGGTCTCCTCTGGATCCCGCGTGGCTGTGTCCTTGCTCTGCCACCCCGGCAAAGCCCCTCTCCCTCTCTGGACTCGTCCCACTGTAGCTCTGGAGCTGCTCCAGGCCACCACCTTCACCTGCCCGGGCAGTAGTAGCAGCCGATGATGGGGTATGGGAGGGAGTCTGGCGCCGGGCCCCAGAGCTGAATGTCCTGAAATGCGGAACAAAGGACCAGGCAATCAAAGGAGGCAGCCCTGGCGGCCAGGACAGTCCTGCAGGCAGCCTCAGCGTGGCCACCGCTCCTCCCGATGACAGGCTGTGCCCCGCCGCTGCTGGGCCTTTGTCCCTTCTCCCTCCAACTGCAAGCAGAACACGCCAGAGGAAGCATACGGTTTACCTGAAATCACACCATTATGGGGCCCTCCCTCTAGAAAGGCTCCTCTCTTCTAGGCAACGAGGGTTCATTCATGCCAAGGTGTTAGTCACCTGACACTGTGGAAGTAAGAGAAGGGGTCTGGGTTCAAGATCTGCCTCTAATTTCTAGGGCATTTGGGTCAAGTCCCTCCTCTTTCTGGGACCCAGTTCCCCCATCCTGAGACCTCAGGCTGAAAACGCAGATGTGTACAGAGCCTTGTGCAGCTAATAGAAGTGTGGGCAGTGGCTAGTAAGGCAAAGGTTTTCAACTGTTGTTCTCTAGTGCTTGGTACACAGCAGGTGCCCAATACATACTCAAACCCATGGGGCCGTGGCTCAGTTTCTGCCAATGGTGGCCAAGGAGGCCAGTCCCTGTGGCCACATTTTTGGATATTTTGAGATTTTTGAAATCCAGACGTGAGTGAGTCTAACCCCAGTTTTTAAACGCTGGTCACTTTTAAAAACGTAAATAGCACACAGATAGAAACAAGCTCACACCCACCACTAACTTGAGGTCTCCAGGCCGGTCATTTGCAGCATTCAGTTCGGTCCCTCACATTAATTTGGTCCTTCCTTCCTCCAGCTAGCATTTCCCGAGGGCCTATCCCTACGTGCCCAGCAGCCCAACTTTTTTTCTTTTTTTTGAGTTTAGGTATATATATATATTTTTTTTAATGATTTTTTATTAGATTATGTTAGTCACCATACAGTACATCCCCGGTTTTCGATGTAAAGCTCGATGATTCATTAGTTGTGTATAACACCCAGTGCACCATGCAATACGTGCCCTCCTTACTACCCATCACCGGTCTATCCCAACCCCCACCCCCCTCCCCTCTGAGGCCCTCAGTTTGTTTCTCATAGTCCATAGTCTCTCATGTTTCATTCCCCCTTCTGATTACCCCCCCTTTCTTTATCCCTTTCTTCCCCTACCGATCATCCTAGTTCTTATGTTCCATAGATGAGGGAAATCATATGATAGTTGTCTTTCTCTGCTTGACTTATTTCACTTAGCATTATCTCCTCCAGTGCCGTCCATGTTGTAGCAAATGTTGAGAACTCGTTCTTTCTGATAGCTGAGTAATATTCCATTGTATATATGGACCACAACTTCTTAATCCAGTCATCTGTTGAAGGGCATCTCGGCTCCTTCCACGATTTAGCTATTGTGGACATTCCAGCAGCCCAACTTTTGAGAAGCTCCCGGGCTGGAGGGAACACGGCCTCAGTATTGTAGTGAGCTATGTGCTTTGACAGGGTCCTGCAGGGGCAAGGTGCTATGGGAGCCCCAAGAAGGGTGTGATTCTCCCTAAGGATGGCAGAGAAAATTCCAAGAGGCGAGCGCTTGAGCTGAACCAGGAAGATTACTTGGGAAGAATTACTCGGCAGGGAGGAGAGTGGGGTGGGTGAATGGAGTGACAGAGGGAGCGGCGTGTGCGAATACCCAGAGGCACAGGCATGCACAATGCGTTCAGAAAACAACTAGAAGTTTGGTGTAGTTAGAGGGTGAGGCTGCACAGACAGCTTGTGATGGGTCTCAGAAATGAGCCAAAGAGCTTAGACTGATTCCAAGGGCACTAGGCAGCTACTGATAGGTATTGAACAGAGGAGTGATGTGGTCAGACTTGCGTTTGGCTCTGGCTGCCACGTGGGAATGCACTGCAGGGTACAGAGGTGGGAGCTGGGACATGGGGGCGACTGTAGTCGCCGAGGCCAGCCGTAATGGTGGCTTGGACCGGGGTGGTGGCGGTGGAAGTGGCCAGACGTTCAGATTCATCTGGGTTAAATCCTGGCTTCCTAACTTGGTAGCTGTGTGACTTGGGGCAAGTCACTTCACCTCTCTGTGCTGCAGCATTTGTACAATGCCACGACAACGGTGTGGTTCTATAGAGCATTGTGTAGATTGAGAGTTGGCTTACTGAAGCACTTAGAACAGAACCTGGCACGTAGTAGGCCCTCGGTGGGCGTTTACTACTATTACAATGTCTATTTCAGAGATGAGGAAGGAGAGGCTCAGAGCAGTCAGGTCAGGTGCTCAGGGCCACACAGGGCTCCAGGAGCTGGAGGCTCTGTTCCTTCTGTTCCCCACCCCCTCATTTCCATTTGGAGCTCTTGCTGCTGTGCAGGGCGGGGGGGGGGGGGGGGCTGATCCCAGGTGTGCTAGAAGCCAGGTGACCCAGAAGCCTCACACGCAGCCCATAAAGTGGGGGAGAGCCAGCTGCCACAGCCTGCGGGACAAGGGCCTTTCGAACCCCGCTTGAAGGCGGCAGCCTCTCCCAGCGCCAGGCAGCCCCTCGGCCTTCCTTGCCCCTCCCCCCCTCCTCTCCACTGCCCTGGCCTGGCTGCCAGCCGACCCTGGGGAGCCTGGGCCAGCTTCAAACGTGCAGAAACCACTAATGGGCCACGGCTCTGCCTGACGAGTCCCCTGGGAGAGTTTGAAGGCAAACAGAATGCTGCGGGATTATTGATCACAGGGCGTGGGGTGGGGGGAGAGGCGCCCTGGGGCCAGAGCTTGCAGTGCAAACCCCAGCCAGGCCCCTGCCCCAGCCACCCCTCCTCGTCCATCTCAAGGAGCCTGACCTTCCCCATCTTCCAGATGGGGACTAAAACCCCTCGGGCCGATGTGGAGGCTGGGCTGGGTGGCGCACATACCCCCCCCCCTCCCGCGGAGGAACTGGCACAGCCGAAGCACTCGGTAAATCGGGATGGTTGTAGCCGGTGCTGCCGCTGCTGCCAGAGGGCGTTGGCCACGCACACAGTCAGTGGGGGTTAAGGGAGAGGACCTCTATTCTGGAAGGTCAAATAGCAGGCTGGAGCCTCTGCCGTGTGCCTTGCCCAATCTCCATGCCTCAGTTTCCTTCTCTGGCAAATGGGCTAGTGGGAGTAGAGCAGAGCAGTAAAGGGAAAAGATTTGGGAGCCAGGCAGCCAGGTGTGGGGTCTGGGGAGACCACTGCCTCGCACGTAGCCTTGGGCATCTTCCTGAACCGCTCAGGCTGTCATGAGGATTACATGAGCTGACATGAACCGGGGCCAGAGAAGTGTGTTCTCTGATGGGGAACTGTTGGTGTTATGACTATTTCTGCGTTGGTAGAGGAGTCCGTAAAGTCCCTCACTGGGGCCCGGCATCTAGTGGCTGCTCAACCCACTGCCCAGCCTCCGGTCACAGGCCCGCAGCCAGACACCCTGCACCTGACAGGAAGTCCCATGACCACCTCCCACAGGGCCCTCCTTCCCACTGGGGTCTGGGTGCCCCCAAACTGAGATCACTTCCCTGCAGGAAGCTGCCCCCAGAGGGAGGGGTCCCCTGCTGGGCCTCAGGGCTGGCTCAGTCCAGGGAGGAGCCCTTTGGAGGCTGAGGGGCAGGCAAGAGGGCATGGGGCCCTCCCTTCTTCACAGTCAGCTTCTTCTAAATGCCAAAAAGCTGGGTGCTAAGACAACCCCACAGCACACCTCCACGAAGGGGGTCAGATCAGCACCACGTTCTCAGGGCAGAAACCTCTCACAGCTAAACACAGAGAGCGAAGTTCAGGTAGTGAGTCCCCCGTCGCTGGAGGTATCCTAGGCTGGGCTGCCATTTAGCTGGGTTGAACCCCTGAGAACCAGTCCAACCTGGCCTTTCCTTTATCCCGTGAATGGAGCATCAGTTCCAGCCCTCCCAAAGTTACACTTCTCTGGGCCTCAGTTGTCTCATCTATAAAACGGGAATAATTCTGGTCCCTCCCTGGAAAGAACCATGTGCAAGGAGAAAGTGAGTTAGTGAAGGAAAGTGCCGAGCACCTTGGGTGCTCAATAAATGCTCGCTCTGTTGTTACTGCTGTAGCTACCCTCTGCCCCCTCGTCTCTCCTCCCGGCTCTTCCCTGTCTCCTGGCCTCACTCTCTGGTTCTCCCTGACTCTCTGTGACTGTCTCCGCCTCTAGGTGTGGGCTCTTGTTTCTATATGTCTCTCCCAGCTGGTCTCGCGCTCTGCCCCCACCTCTCCTGGTACCTCCATGCCACAGCACTTCCCGTTTCCATCGAGGCCTCCCTTTGGCAGTCTCTCTTGCATGTGTGTCTCTCTGTCCCTCTGCGCCTCCCCCACCATCTCTCGCTCCCCACTGTGTTTTGATCTCTCTGCTGGTCTCTGCCCCAGGCTTGAACCACTCACTGGCCTGGCCGCAGTGGCCG
Organism: Ursus americanus; assembly: GCF_024610735.1. Classification (NCBI taxonomy): domain Eukaryota; kingdom Metazoa; phylum Chordata; class Mammalia; order Carnivora; family Ursidae; genus Ursus; species Ursus americanus. Next base: position 15,434,326 of record NC_142156.1, on the reverse strand, counting down.
TGGCCACCCCCACACCCGGTCTCCACGGGCCCAGCTCCTGAAATCCTCCAGCTGACATTTGGCCAAAGCCCCTTTTCCCTCAGTGCAGCTGGAACAAGATTGGAATTTTTCAACCAAACATTCTTAAGAAACGAAGGGGAGTCTGGGGGACAGACAACAAAAGCAGACATACAAAAACAAGCCCAGGGATGGTCCGTGCTTGACACGGGTCCCTAACGGCCACGGGAGCACAGTCCCCCCTGCCCCCCTCCCCCGTGGCTGTTGCAGCTGGGCGCCCTGGAGGCCCAAGAGGGAAGTGGTCAGCTCAGGGACACCCAGCGGAGTGGGTGGGTGAGAAAGACCAGCTGTGCCTCCAGGCCCCCAGTTTCCCAGGCTGAGGAACCTCCGGCCCCATCTTAGACCCATTGTTCTGGCCAAAAATCTAGGCCAAAGCCACTGGGGAGAAGTGCTCCAGCTCCCTTGGAAATCTGAAGATCTCAGCCCAGGCAGGTCACCCGGGATCCAGCCAGCCCCCCTCGGCCTGGTCCACGGCCAGCCCCAGCCTGAGCCCGAGCCCGAGGTGGACGGACGGGCGGGCGGCAGGCAGCAGCGGGCACGGCAGGGTGCAGGGCCCAGCAGGGAGGACGGCAGCTGCCCTAATTACTCCAGCTCTCCAGGTTCCAATCTCGTTTGAAAAGGACTCCAGGGACGCAGCCTTTAATAACTACCAGTAAACAGGCAGGAAAATCGATACCTGGTAAATAGAGCCCTGGAGAGAGGGACGCCTGGGCTGGCTGGCCCTGACTTGCTGGGAGGGGCTCTCAGAGTCCTTTGTCGCCGGGCTAGCCAACACCGGCCTTTCCAGCACTGTCCCCCCTTCCCCGGGGACCCTGTGTGCGCTTTGGCTCCCGCTGCAGTCTCCGCTCCCTCTCCATTAAGACCAGCCTCTTCTCCTCCTTTCCACTTCCTCCGAGCCCTGGCCTGTGCCAAGTAGGTTGCCTGTTTCCGTTGCAGACACCTCCTTTGCACAAGCTCCGTGCCTGGTGCTGGGAACGCAGGCGTGGGTCCGACCTGGTTCTTGTCCTCCTCAAAGTCATCCACCAGCAAGGGAGATTAAGAACAACAATGAATGATTTAGTGACAATGCAAGGACAATGCGTGGACAGTGCAGCAGAAACAGAAAAGCAAGTCCAGGAAGAGGGGGATACGTGGAGGGTTTTGTTGGATGAATAGGAGTTCACCAAGTGAACAAGGGCTGGGAGGGGGGAACGCGGGTAATGTATGTAGTAATAACAGCTGTCTTAGTTAACATTCATTGAGCACTTACTGTGGCCAAGCACTCTGCTGAGCACCTGTGGCCAGCATTATCTTGTTTCATCCTACAGTAATTCTTTGAGGGTATGTATTCATACCCCCATTTTACAGATGAAGACACTGAGGCTATGGTGTGGAGTCGGATTTGCACATGGCCTGTTGAGACTTCTGAGTTGTTTCTCTCACCCACTTCACTCTGCACCTCCCACCTCTGACCCTGCTCTGCCCAGCTCAAGACTCGACACCCAGAGGCGGTTAACTAGAGCAAGTTCCCATCCTTTCCCTTCCCAGCCAGGGGTTACACCTTCCAGGTAACACGGTGCCTTAACCCTCACTGGGAGGCTAAGGGTGGGACTTCAGGCACATCAGACCTGAAGATCATCTCTCATGAGCCCTCATTTTGCAAACAGGCTCTGGGAGGAGAAGGCCAGCACTCAGGAACAGAGCAGGAATGGGAACCAGAAATGTTTCCTCTAATCCCTCTCAGGCCTGCCCTGGAGGAACAGCATTGTCAAGGAAAAAATCGATATGCACACACTCAATTAAAATGATAAATCAGGCATCAGAATGAGGCAGCCCGGGAGATGGGGGAGGGGGCGTTCCCATGATTGGCTTGAACAACGCAGGAGCCCAGGGGCCCCATCCTCACAGGTCTCGCTCAATGTCCGTAGCCCTTGGGATTCTGACAGAGGAGCGAGCAGAGGACAAGCTGTTTCAGGCCAGGTTAGGGACCCAAGTGAAGGTCAGGGAGAGTCTGTGCTCAGGGGAGAGAAGCCTGAGCCAGGCAGGGGGAGGCAGGGGGAGGCAGGGGTCTTCAGGCAGGGTCCCCACCTCCCTGGCTGCAAATCCCTGGGCCAGGCCCCTTGGGGTTGTGCCAGTTAACAACTGAAACGCGCTCCGTGTTGTGAGGGCCTACTGCCTGCAGGCTCTGTGCCTGGCACTGGGGTACAGCAGTGAGCAAAGCAGTCAAGATCCCTGACCTCTTGGGCTGGCAGCCTAGTGGGAAGAGGCCGAGAGTAAAGAAAGTATGCAGATTAATATATCGTATCAGGTAGTGCCGAGTGCCAGGAAGAAAAAGAACGTCAGGTGACTAACATAACATCATTAAATAAATAAATTAATTAATTAATAATAAAACTTACTACAAAACAGAAGGAGAGAAAGAAAGAAAGAAAATGTCAGGCAAGAAGATGGCACTGGGACAGCTGTGTTAGAAGATGGTCTGGGAGAGTCTTTCTGAAGAGGTGACATTGGAGCAGAGACCCGAAAGGAAGGAGGAAGGAAACTAGGAGAACATCTGGGGCCCGCTGAGTCCTTTTCCAGGGGGAAGGAACAGCAGAGGCAAAGCCCTGAGGCTGGACGGTGCCTGGGGAGTTGGAGGAACCACAAGGAGGCCAGGGTAGCTGGAGTGGAGTGAGCGAGAGGGAGGTGGGACATAGAAAGTCAGAGAGGAAGATGGGACTCATGGGACTTGGGAGAAGCTTTGTAGACAATGGGGGCTTTGGAGGGCATAGCCAGGACTTTGGCTTTTACTCCCAGTGAAAGGGGAGATCATGGGAGGATTTTGAGCAGAAGAAAGTTGTAATCTGATTTGCATTGAAAAAGATCCCTCTGGCTGCCATGGGGGGAACAGACGACAGAAGGCAAGGGCAGAAGCAGAGCCCGGTTGTGAGTCTACTGCACCAGTCCAGGCAGGAGAGAGACAGTGGTTTACAGCAGGTAGAATCAATGCAGTGAGAAGTGGTCAGGTGTGGGATGTATTTGAAGGTAGAGGTGACCGGGTGTAACTTATGAGGTAAGTCAGGGATGAGTCCGAGTTTTGGGGTGGGGTGGTATGGGGGCCCGAGCAGCCGAAGGTAGAGCTCTATGCAGCAATCGCGACGAGGACCATTTCAGGAGGAGCAGGTTTAGGGAGGGGAAAGATCAGAGCTCTGCTTTAGCAGGGGTGAGTTTGAGAGGCCCGCTGGACCTCCACGGCGGCGTTCCGAGGGGCAGCTGGGACCCACAAGTCCGGCTCTCAGAGGGAGAGTGTGGGTCTGGGAATGATGGATTTTGAAATCATCAGAGTGGTCCTTTTCACAACCCACAAGGGGGTTGTGGGGTTGCTTGTACCCATTTTAGAGATGAGAAAGCTGGAGCTCAGGGATGTTGATTCACCGGACCACAGTCACAGAGCTGGCACGTTGGGCAGTGGGGACTTGAAACGAAGTCTGTCTGCCCTCCAGCCCCGGGTGGCCAGCCCAGTCCCTGGGCTCTGTGGCTATTCTCACTGAATCCTCCCTGCAGCTCTGTGCAAGGGGGAGGGGCACGTCATGGGCTCACATCACCTTCATTTTCGAGCTGGGGCCACCAAGACCTAGACAGGCTGAAAAGACTTGTCCACAGTTGAGAAGCAGTCAAGTGTGCAGCCTTCCTGCACGTGTGGCAAGTGAGCCCAGTCGAACTATCCCTCCACAGTGGTTGCAAGGCACAGAGCAGGCTAAAGGCTCTGAGAAGTCCTGCCACCTGGACCTTGCCTGATCTCGTTTTCAGGTAGTATCCCAGGGAGCACCTAGAGCTTTGGGAACATGGAGCAGTGGTTGAGAGCAAAACCTCAGTGCTCTCATTTTTTAAATGGGGGCATGAATACCCACTTGGCTGGGGTTATCATGTGGTTATGTGCATTTTCAATGAGCACTTGGCCTGGAGCCCTCCAAAGAGCAGTCAGCAGATGTCTGTTAAAGGAAGAAACACATGAACAAATAGATAAATAAAAAGCAAAGGAATTGGTGGGTGAAGGGATGGACAGACGCAGGAATGAGCAAAAGGCATGAAGGGACACAAGAGTAACCACACCCAAAAAGGATCAGGGTCTGAACTAGTGAATGCATTCATACATTCAGCAACGATCTGTTGAGAGCACCTACCGTGTGCAGGCGATGGGGACCCAACAGTGAGGAAAACGAAGTCCCTGCCTTGGTGACATTCTAGTGAGAGGAGACAGAAAACAAGATAAATAGGTAAAATATAACTTATGCCAGATGGAGAAAACCAAGCACGGATGGAGAGAGAGAAAAGGAAGTATGTGGAGGGGTGGCACATTTTTAAATAGGGTGGCAGTAGATGAGGGAATGGCTGAATGCATGAATTAAATTCGGGTGTGAGAAGACAGTGCATCCGTGAGAAGCATAAGGGACGCCTGCAGGCATGGGTGAAGGATCTAACGAATTACTGAATGAACGAACCCAGGAAGATATGAATGCAGGAACTAGGGCGCGAGTGAAGGAATGAATGAATGAGCCAATGGAAGAGTGGTTGAGTGAAGAGGTGAATTCGTGCTTGAATTAAAGCACCGATGAGGGGATGGGTGAAGGAAATTCAGAATGAGGCACGAAGGCCGGCCTGCCCCCCACTGCCTGCATGGCCCCCCGCTGCTGGCCCTGCTCCCTGCGCTGGGTCCCAACGGCCCCCCGCACTCCCTCGCCCCCACCCCACTCCCCATTCCCCATTCCCCGGGCCTGTGTGGCCACCGCCCCAGTGTGGATGGTGACCCCGGAGGGTGGGGGGTACGTGCCCCCCCAACCCCGCTCTGACCGCCCTCCCCTTGTGAGCGCAGGCACCATGCGGCCCGTGCGGCGCAACTTCTACGACCCGTCGTCGGCGCCGGGCAAGGGCATCGTGTGGGAGTGGGAGAACGACGGCGGCGCGTGGACGGCCTACGACATGGACATCTGCATCACCATCCAGAACGCCTACGAGAAGCAGCACCCGTGGCTCGACCTCTCGTCGCTCGGCTTCTGCTACCTCATCTACTTCAACAGCATGTCGCAGATGAACCGCCAGACGCGCCGCCGCCGCCGCCTGCGCCGCCGCCTGGACCTGGCCTACCCGCTCACCGTGGGCTCCATCCCCAAGTCGCAGTCGTGGCCCGTGGGCGCCAGCTCAGGCCAGCCCTGCTCGTGCCAGCAGTGCCTGCTGGTCAACAGCACGCGCGCCGCCTCCAATGCCATCCTGGCCTCGCAGCGCCGCAAGGCGCCCCCCGCGCCCGCACAGCCGCCGCCACCGCCACCGGGAGGACCGCCGGGCGCGCTCGCCGTGCGCCCCAGCGCCACCTTCGCCGGCGCCGCGCTCTGGGCCGCGCCCGCCGCCGGCCCCGACGAGCCGGCGCCACCCCCCGGGGCGTCCCCGAGGAGCCCAAGTGGCCCCGGCGGCGCGCCCGCCCCGGGGCAGAACAACCTCAACCGGCCCGGGCCGCCGCGCGCCACCGGCGTGAGCGCACGCGCCTCCATCCCGCCGGGGTAAGAGGGGCCCCGGGCTCAGGGTGGCTGCCCTCCAGGGCTAGGAGCGCAGAATCGCGGTGATCCTAACAGTCACAGGCACTGTCTAGCTTCTAGTGGGTGTTCACTTTGTGCCAGGCGTTCATTAACGCCTGAACGTGTTCTCGCTGCTTTCCCTCCAGGCACGGGGACGCTGCGCACGAGGTAGGTACCGGCATCACCCCCAGTTTGCGGATGAGGAAGCCAAGCCCTGACTACCCCCAGGAGCACACGGTTCACAAGGGGGGGGGCGGGGGGGGCATAAACAGTCCTGGTGTGAGCTCCGTGTGTATCCCTCGCTGAACTACGTGACGCACCTCACTTCCTACCCCAGAAGGTTCTGTGACGCCCAGGTTGCAGGTGGGGAGGCCGAGGCTGGGAGCGGTATGTTACCTTCTGACAGTCACCCGGCTGGGGAGCAGGGATTGGCATTCAGAGCCCTCGGATTCCAGAGACTGTGTTGTCTTGTCTTGGAATTTTTAGGGGGTTCCCGCCCCTCCCCCAGTCTCATGTCCGTCTCATGTGGAGGCTCCAACAAGCACCGACCGCTTGTTCAGAATAGTTCCCCTATAGGCCACCCTTGACGTTTCCCCGTTACTTTGGGCTGTACTGTGGTTTTCGGGGGTCTCCGGAGAACCCCCGGGTGACCTGGGGTAGTGGCAGCAGGGGGTGGAGGACGAGGAGAAGTCAGGCCCGAAAGAGCCAGCCTCTGCTCTTGCGCTAGCCCGATCAGCCCTTTTAGGGATCTCCTCTGAATTGGCTGTCCCCGCGGGGTTTCACTGAGGAAATCCCCGGGCGAGGGCATCTCAGGCCCCAGGATGGGGACCCAGTGAGTCTGTCGGCTGCCTGCCCTGAAGCCCTGACTCCATCAGTCTCAGCCTGACGGAGTGGGATGAGAAGGAGGAGCAAAGACCTTGCCCTTGAGACAGACCAGAAGGGAAATGACTAGGTGGGGTGTGGGTCGTGGTGCCCGAGCCGAGGGGTGCCCAAGAGCCAGCTCTGCTTCTGTCACCGTGGCATGATCCGGGGAAGAACAGCAAAGGTCAGATCTGGATAGAATCTTTGAGGTCACCACCTCCAGGCTGGAGAAGGGAAGGCATCCTAAAGCTGGCTGCCTTGTCTGCCTTCTGTCCCTTTGAAAGTGACTGCTTGGGTTCAGACGCCCTCTCAGCCTCCTCTGAGTTACGAGGTCTGTGGAGGGGGCAGGACCAGGGAAGTTCAGGGACCTCGGCAGCAAAAATTCGAGAATCTTCCCTCTGCGGCTGTCTTATTGTAACCCATTGGTGGGTTATGAAATCAAAAGGTTGAAACCAGATTTTTCTTGGAATGGAATAGAATGGAATGGAATGGAGTGGAGTGGAATGGAATGGAATGGAATGGAATAGAATAGAATAGAATAGAATAGAATAGAATAGAATAGAATAGAATAGAATAGAATAGAATAGAATAGAAAATATAAGCATATAGTCTACATAGTAACCGTAAGCATTGGTCCAGGAACCTTTTGTATCACGTTTACGTGTGTTCAGCGGGTTTCCAGGTGAAGTGGATTTCTTAGTCACTGATGAACTTTGTGCAATCCAGTGTTTCAGTGCAGGGAATTACTCAGCTTTTATTGCTCAATATTAATTCTCCAAGTATGTACCGTGGGTGTGTGTTCACAGAACTGAACAAGACACGTGGGGCCCAGAGTGCCGGGGAGACAGACATACAGCAAGTAAATGAGTAAATGAACACAATCGCTGGAGGGAGGGAGAGGGGAGGTCTGGGAGGTATGGGGACAGGGTGGTATGGCCGAGAGGGAATGGGGGGAGGCCAGGGAAGACCCCTCTGAGGAGGTAGCCAGATCTGGAGAAAGGATGTTCCAGGTAGAGGGAACAGCATATGCAACTCAGCGGGGCTTGGAGCACACGGCACTTTCAGGGACGGACATCTCAGGCAGTGGCACAGCAGTTGCGAAGGGGTCGGGGTGGGAACGTGTCCAGCAGGCTCTGGAGACCATACAAGGTTGGAGGTTTCCTGCTGGAACAGTAGGGTCTGAGATTGTTCCCAAATGGGGGTACAGAGCCAGACTGTGTGGGGCCTTAGGGGAGCCTGGGTTTGGTGCCGCCAACAGTGGGGAGCTACAGAGTGTGCTTGAGTTCAAGAGGGCTATGGGGAGAAGAACTCCTTGCGGGTGCTGTGCCGATCACTGAACGTGTCCTGCCGTGACCTGCTGGAACTCCGTTCTCTCCAGCCATGTGCCCCCACCCAGTCTGTACTGCTTCCCCTCCTGCTCCCCCTGGAGCCGTTTGTTACGCTCTCTGAGAACAGACATTGGCCTGCAAAGGGGGGTGGGAACTGTCAAGGGCTTTCTCATCCCTCCCCAGCCATGCAGACCCTGCCCCGCCAGACAAGCCTGTGTCAAGGCCCCCTCCCCTCCGAGGAACCCCAGCTCAGAGTGGGGGGTGGACACAGGACCTGTGGGGTCTGCCTCAGAATGAGGGGAGTGTGAGGAAGGCGGGTGGGGGTAGCCGACCCTGGTTCCTCCTGGCTGAAGCCACTGTGGCCAGGGCACAGCCTATGAGGGGAGATGGAGGGGGTCTCTGAGGAGCCAGGCAGCCAGCCCCCCAGGCCTCGCCTGGTCCACCACACCCCCAAGCCTTCATGGCCTTCTACGCGGTCTCTCTGACTCTGTGTTGATGTCCAGTTTCCTCTTTGTGAGGACACCAGTCATAGGTTAGGGCCCGCCCTAATGTCATTAGACTGCAGTCTAATCCCCTCTGCAAGGACCCGGTCTCCAAAGTGTTCGAGGGACTGGGGGTGAGGACTCCGAGTTCTAGGAGGACACAGTTCAACGGATAGCAGTATCTCTACGTATGGTTCACTGTGTCTCTCTGTCCATCTGTCTGTCTGTGGTTCCCTCGCCACCTTTCATTTTCCTCCCTGCTCCCTCCTCTGCACTTCCTTCGGTCCCACAGGACTGACACAGACCCCAAGGCCAGTCCTTTGTCAGCTGGGTGATCTTGGGTGCATGGCTTTGCCTCCCTAGCCTCAGTTTCCCTACCTGCCAAATGGAGCTAAAATCACTACCACTCATGCATGCTGGCCCAGCAGGGCCCACGGCATGCCAAGCTCTAAAACTGCCCACCCCGTATGATCACTTCCCAGCCGCATCTCAGCCCCGGGTGGGGAACAGGACAGGAGGCCCAGAGAGGGGCACCAACTTGCCCAAAGTCACAAGCCAGTGGGGCCAGAGCGTCCCCCTGGCCCGGGTATTTTTCCACTGCCCCTGTGTTGGGGCGGGGAGCCAGCTGGCAGCCTGGGCCTGGGGGACACGCAGGGGTGGGGAAGATCCGCCCTGTCTCCTGAGAGGGCAGCGTCCAGCACTTTGGAACGCAGCTGCGAGGCGGACTCAGAGTTTCCACCCCACGTGGTGGAGGGGAGAGAGGGGACAGCTGCAGGCCTGTTTCCATTTACTGAGTGCTTGCTTTGTCCCGGGCCTCATGCCACGGCCTTTCCACACGTTGCCAGTCTTAATGCCCACAGAAACCCCACGTGGCGAGTCCGATTTTCCCCACCCTTCGCGTGAAGAGACGAGGCTCCGAAAGGCTGACACTTGCTTAAGGTCCCCCACTTGGGAGTGTGATTCGAAATCTCCAGTTGGGCAGGGTATTAGGGTGCCCCCCCCACCTGTCCACCCCAGGTTTCTTGCCAGGGTCCCAGAGACCCGGCCCTGATTGCACAGTGTGTCAGGGAGCCCGGGGCAGTGGCCGAGCCCAGCTTCGGCCCCACCTCGCACTGTGTGACCACAGTGGGACTCATTGCCCCCTCTGGTCCCCAGCGGCTGCACCTGTGAAGCAGGGCCGCTGTCCAGCATGAGGCCAGGTGTCCAAGTGCCCGCGCTTTGGAGCCTGCATGCACGGTCTCCACTGGCCGCCAGCCAGGGGAAGGGGTGCTTCTCCCGTTCATCCCCATCAGGCTTGCACACCACGCCAGCCTGAGCAGAGCCAAGTGGCCTCTTCATACCTCTGGTTCTTCGCGAGCCTGAGGACCACTTCCTGTTTGCTGGCCACCAGCGGTTCTTATTCCTTTTGCTTATCCTTCTCTTGGGCTATTTATTGCTTCCTTACTGATTTGCATATGCTCCTTGTGCGTTAAGGGTCTTAACCCTTTATCTGTCATTTTTTTATCTGTCACAGTTTGCTGTTTCTTTTGACCTTCTTTATAGCCCGTGTTCATCTGTTTTTAGATGAATTAGCCCATATATATTGAGCAACTACTGTGTGCCAGGCATTGTTGGGGGCCCTGGGGATGGAACAATGGACAAGGCAGTTCATCCCTACCCTCCCAGAACCACAGTCTAGCGAGAGACAAACAATAAACTAAATAAATAAAATCTAGAATGTGGTCCAGAGTCATTGCTGCAGAGGGAACGTAAAGGATGGGAGACACAGAAGGACTGACGAGAGGGATGTGATTTTAAATAAGGAGGTCACAAGAGGCCTCCCTGAGAATGTAACATTAGAGCAAAGACTAAAGGAGGTTAAAAAGCAAGCCACGCAGAGAACTGGAGGAAGAGCATTGCAGACAGAGGGAACAGCTTGTGCAAAGGCCCTGGGGCAGGAGCAGGCCTGGTATGGTTGAGGAGGTCAGTGTGGCTGGAGAGGCTGCAGGGGGTGAGTGGTGGGGTGGGGGCGAGGTCGGAGATGAAATGGGGCCAGTCCTCTAGGGCCCTGAAGCTGTGGGGGGGGCCTTGGGCTTTTATTCTCAGTGAAATGGAAGGCAGCAGGGTTGTCAGCTGGAGAGAGTGGTGTGACTTTGTTGTAACAGGTTCCCTCTGGATATTGAGAATATGCCGCAGGTAGGGCCGATGCACGAGGCAGGAGCCCATCTGGAGGTGGGCTTTGATGTTGTAGGCGTATTTGGGTGTTTTCCTCCCGTTTTTTACTTCCACCAGTGATTTTATGTTTTTATTTTAAAGACTTCATATTTTGTTCTCCAGTTAATAGGTATTACATGTCAATGCTTCAAAACCTACAAAGTACTGAAAAACACACCATGAAAAGTCTCACCCTTACCGTGTCCTCCCCCGTCGGGGCTGTAGCCTGCCCACCCTCCCCCTTTTCCTGGCCTCACTGGTGTGCAGTCTCCCCTCCCTCCTGAGCGCCTCACCACAAGGTCAAACCAAACACCCCCACGCCCCAGACCTGAAGCACTTCCTGCCCTGCTCCCTGGGAGGCCAAACCACACACTCCTGTCTGCATGCGGCTGCCCCAGGTCATGGGAACCGTGGGAACCTCCCCAGCCCTCTCCTCCCCCCCCCTCCTGCCTGGCCTCCCCTGACAAAGCCCTGCTCTGGGGCACTGGGTGGCCAGGGGATAGAAGGAGAGTGATGCTGAACCCCCAGGCCTCTGGATAAGTCTGGCCCTAAGTGGTAACCAGCCCTCCAAAAGTCTCTCAAGGGGACTTTTGCACCCTTTATTCCCTAGGAGTGGTCAGGGGCGGGGCTGAGAGGTCCCATCGGTTAGAGGGGAAACTGAGGCTCATAGAAGTTCAGAGGCTTGTCCAGGCAAAAAGGGGGAGTGAGCAAAGGCCTCCAGACAGCGGCTGTTGACGGCCTGTGGTTTTGCTGGGCCCAGGGGCACCCTGGAGCTCACTGTGACAGCCTCAGCCCCAGCCCCTGCAGAGGGGGGTGGGACTGGGGAGTTGGCTGGGCCCAGGTACAGGCGGAAGGGGCACTGAATGGGGGCAGGTGAGGGGAGCAGGCCCAAGGAACATGGGGGATCCCCAGGGGCTGTTCAACTTCCTTCTCCCATGACATGGCGCTCTCACTTCTGCCTTTTCCTACCCACTTGGACCCACCTGACCGAGGCTGGAGCCGCCCAAGGTCCCCCCAAGGGACCACGGGGTAAGTGTCAGGGGTCCTGAGGGCCCTTGAGGCCAATCAGGGGACCTGGAAACCGTCAGCAGAGAATGTCACATCTGGTGCCTACCCGAGGCATGGGGGCAGGGGGAAGACAGGGAGGCCAGATGTGGGCAGAGCGATGGAAACGCAGCCGGCCTAAAGGGAGTGTCCATGTGGCTTCCTTCTTCCCTGGGGTCCCGAGCCCCCCTTTATGCCTGGGACAGAGAGGGGTGGCCAGAGTAGGCACCCGGGTCCACTCGTTCAGTCGCTCATGCAGCCTCCCTGGGCCTGGGCCAGGTCCGGGGTCCAGGTCAAGAATTTCAGCCCACCTGTAAGGTCCAGGGGGCTCAGAAAGCTTGTTCAACTCCAGATGGCCCTGCAGATCCGCCTGGTGGGGTCAGACCTGGCCTCTGACTCAGAAACTCCAGGATCCCGTGTCAGCTGCACCACGAACCAGCTGGGTGACCTTAGTGAAGTCACTTCCCTTCTCTTGGCCTCAGTCCCATCACCCATAAAACAAATGACAAACAGATTCCATCTCATGCACTGTCTCTGCTTGAATGGTTACATCTTCCAGGAGCGCTCTTGAGGGGGAGTCGGAAGTTGCAGTTTGGCTTAGTAGAAGGGAGTGCTGGGATCGATTGGTGGTGCCTGCCATGGGTGCGAGATTAGCAGGAGTACTACACACGCCATGTATTTGCCATCCCTGCTTCAACCTTGTCTCTGGGGGGACATTGGTATTAGAACTGCTGTCTCTAAGGGCACCATGGGTCCTCTGAAGGGACCACAGAACTAGCAGGGCATTTCTTCTTTGGTTCAACTCCTCCATTCAGTACTTCCTGAGAACCTATCTGCATGGAGTTTCATCCACAATCCTAGGGCCCCAGGGCTGGTTCAGACCCATTTCACAGAAACTCACAATCTGGTGCGAGAGCAAGAAGTGGAACCATACAATCAGAAAGCAAGATAAAATGTCTGTATCCTGAAAAAGAGAGAGAGAGAGAGAGAGAGGGTGGGGAGAAACGTCCCTTGGGAATTAAAAGGGGGTGGCTATGAATCCACTTGAGGTGGATCAGAAAAGGCCTCATGAAGACAGAAGCCTTTGCACCTGTCTTCAAAGGACAGGCATGAATGGGAATAGACAGTATGAACAGGCAGGAGGAATAGTGTGGCACAGGTGCCCAGGCAGGAAAAGGGCAGGGAACAGTGTGAGGAACAGCAGCTAGGAAAGTCTCACATTATCTCATCCCGCCTTTGAGCATTGCCTTCCAGGCAGTGCAGATATGAAGCATCTCTGCTTTTCCTTGGCAAGGAGGAAAGCCGAACACTCCATCCCTCTTTCCCAGACTAAGCCCGGGGGCATTTCTCTCAGACAGAGCCTCCTGCCTATGCCTCTAAGCCATGGAGAGGGAACTTGGTTCGTGTCACATGGCTAAGCACAGACTCTGCAGTCTGACAGCCTGGGCTGGAATCCTGGCTCTTCCACTGGCAAATTACTTCCGCTCTCTGGGCCTCAGTCTTTCCCTCCCTATAGATGGGCTGTCACAGACTCTGGGGAACGAGTAGATGAGGGAGTGAAGCAGGACAACAGCATCAGGCCCATAGTGAGAACCTGGAATTTTCGACCATGGAGAATACCCCACTGTCTGTCTCTGGGTGGTACCACCACTAAGACAATTTCTGTGCGATGCCCGGGTTCCCCAAAACCTTGCCATGGAAGCTCTGCCCCGGGTGGGATGCGGAGCATTTCTGGGAATTTCTGAGGGACTGTTTGCTTGGGCTGTCGTGCAGGATGCCCCCTGAGCATGAGCTCTGGCAGAGAAGCTCCAGGGGACGAGAGGCCACAGGTGGTGTTTCTCTGGGACAAGGCTCCCTTCAAATATGTGCAGAGAACACACGGAGGGAATGCATCTGCTCAGAACATTCCCACCAAATTCAGCCCGCCTTCCTTCATGCAACAAGTGTTTGTCAGACACCTGCTATGCGCTGCACACTAGGGTTGAAGTCAGGTGATCAAGGAAGGTCTCTCTGATGAGGCGGCTTTGCAGCAGAGACCTGGCAGAGCCATTCGACATCGGGGGGGTGGGGAGTGTTTGGCCAGAGGGCTTAGCAGGTGCAAAGGCCTTGACGGGACTATGCTCAGTGGGTTAAAGACACAGCAGATGTGTCCAGAGAAGAGAGATGGAGGGGGTAGGAGATGAGGTCACAGAGGCAGGGAGGGCCTGGTCAGACCAAAGACTTTAGAATCAGGTCACGGTTAGCGCTAAGACAATCAATCAATCAATCAATCAATCAATCAAGGTAATGCAAAAACAGAGATTTCTCCGGAGTAAAATGGTAGGGAAGGTCTCTGATAAGGTGACGTTTGAGCAGAAATCTGTGTTAAGTAAGGGATCAGGGCATGAGGATATCTGGGGAAGAGCATTCTGGGAGAGAGAGAGAGATCAGCCAGTGCAAAGGCCCTGGAGTGGGAATACGGCTGGTGTGTTCAAGGAACTGCACGAAGATGAGGGAGGCTGGGATACAATGGGTGAGGGGTGACCACAGGGGAAACAGAGTTCAAGGGGCAGGTACTGGCTATCTCGCATAGGGTAAGGAGGTTGGATTTTACTCTGAGCAAGGTAGGATCTGTGCAGGGTTGAGGGCAGAGGAAGAACAGGACCTGATGCAGAGGTGGGAAAAACCACCATGGCAGCGGGACCCATCTCCACCCTGGGGTGGCCAGGCCTGGCTTCTGGTCAGAGCAGATCTCAAGGGGGCCTGATAGCTTCCTCCTACATTTGCCAGGCTGGGCCCCAAGAGGGTGGGGCAGAGAGTGCAGGCTGGCCCCCCTTCCGGGAGGCCTGCGGGCAGCAGACACTTGTCCAGGGCAGGAGGATGTGCTTGCTGACTCGGAGGAAACAGTGCATCCCACATCAAAAGGGGGCCCCGGTGGCTCCCACGCTCGGGCATCGTGGGAACCCTGCTACCCTGGGTTCTCTCAGGGGGCCTGCAGGTTCAGAGAGGCTGGGGGCTGCCTTCACACTGTTCCCCAGCTCGTGATGAGTAAATAAAAAACAGCCCCACTGTCACACCCTATCCACAACCTTCCGAGGAGCAAGACTAATTTTTGTAAATCGGGCTCTGTGGTTTTTAAGGGCTGCCAGAAATTGTAGGGCAGCTGAGATTTAGAAACCTTCCCTTTCTGAGGTGCCCCCCTGCCTAAATCCTAGGCCAGAGACTCAGCAAGACCAGGGTCCTGAGCTGGACCAGACGCTGGGCATTAGATAGACCTGGGGTAGTGAACTGTCCTCACTGATTGGCCGAGGCTGTGCGGAGGATCGCGCTCAGCTTGAGAGTGCTGCGATGGATTAGTGATGTCTGCCGCAGGTAGGAGACAAGAAGCAGTGGTTTGCACACTAAGTATTGTCCTTGCCATCCATTTTACAGATAGCCCTGGAGAAAAGGAAGGTTTTTTTTTTTTCAAGAGACAGAAGGGAAGAAAGGAGATGGGGGAGACCTAGATGTATTGAGGGCCTTAGCAGCGTGTCTACACCAGAACTCTTTTAAAGGACGGGACAGGGAAGAGAAGCTTGAGGTATATGCCCCTTTGCTTTCCTGTAAGAGTATGGGGAGGGCTGAGATTAGGTGATAGCCCGCAGGAAGGTCCTGGAGCGTTATGACTGACCCCGAAAGGGTCAGATGGAAACTCAGCCCCATCACTTGGGTCCCAGCAGGCTGCTAGGAGGAAATCCTTCTCCACTCACACCTCTGCACCAAACTATGAGCTTTGCGTATTTAATCTCCCTGAACACTCACAAGGCTTTATCCCCATTACAGATGGGGAAATTGAGGCACAGCACCTTTCCGCACATACACCTCACCTGACCAGGTGCTGGGGGCCCCATGGTACCTGCCCGCCCATAGTACCCCCCTCAGGAGCTGCGTTCAGCGGTTCAGGTCACTGAAGTGTTTGATGACTGATATCTGCTCCAGATACTCCCCAGCCAAGCGTCTGTGTGTCTGTGTGTCTATGTGTCTGTGTGTGTCCCCACATGCAGCGAGTGGCTGTATGAGCTGGCTTCTCTTGTCCGATGGAACGCCCTCATGATGTGCACATGGGTGTGTCTCCGTGTGTGTCGTGCGTTCCCTGAAGCATGTGTGTACGTGTTTATATGGTGTTTCCCATACAGAAGTCTGTGTGTGTGTGTGTGTGTGTGTGTGTGTCTGTGAGGGATGTGTTCCCTGAGATGCGTCTGTGTGTGTCTTTGGATATAGGTGTGCATGGTATGTGTTCCCTAGTGTGTTGGTGTGTTTGTGTGCTTGTGTGTCTGCGTGCAAATGTGTGTGGCATGTTCCCCACGCACAGGTATTCCGTGTCTGTGTCATCTGGGGAAGGAGCTTCCTGGGACGTGTGCGGGTCTGTGCGCATCATGTGGGGAGGGGCCTGTTCGTGCCGTGTTCTCCATGTTGTGTGTGTGTGTGTGTGTACGTGTATGTGGTGGTGTGTTCCCCAAGTATATGTGTGCATGGAAAAGTAGCGCCTGTTCCCGAGGAGCGTGTGCGTGTATGTTTCTGGATCCACTGCGGCTGCGCCCAAGCCTGCCAAGCATACCCTTTGCTTGAAGGTGCTTCCCAGCCGGCTGCCCAGGACCAACTGTGCCTGCCAGTGGCAGGTGACCAGGCAGTACTGGCCAGGCTCAGACCTTAGCAGGCAGGCCAAGGGGGTGGCAGCAGCAACTTCCCCAGCTGTCCCTGCCCCCATCCCTTCCTGCACCCCCTCCTGGCACATCCCCCAAGCCTCTCTGGCTCCCCTGGCTTTGAGATCGCACCTCTTCATCGAGACTTATCCATCCAGCCCTTCAACAGCCAGACCGTAGTTCACCTACACAGCCCAGCGCTAAAGTCATAAAGACTCAGGCAGGCACAGTGTACAGATCGCCCCAGCCCTTCTCATCCAGCCCTCCCAGCAGCTCTGGGGGTGAGGTATTATTATCCCCATTTTACGGATGAGGAAACCAAGGGTCAGTGACTTGCCCAAGCTTGTCACTGCAATACTTTCATGGTTTCCTCTCCAAGGGGAAGGGAAAATATACACCGTGACTTAGGGGGCTGAGGTGCAGAGAAGTGAAACTTCCAGCCAGGGTTACACATCAGTGGGGTGTTGGTGATGAGTAATGCTATTCGAGTCTTTGTTAGGTGCCAGGAATTCTGCTGGACCCTTGACATGCAGAATTTCGTGGGCTCCTCAGAGCAAACATAAGGAAGGTGCCATTTTACAGATGGGAGACCAGCTTAGGAGAGGTGCTGTGATGTGCTGTGTGACACCCAGCCAGTTAGTGCTTGAGCTGAGATATGAGAGCAGCTCTGGCTGATTTCAAAAGCCAGAGCTCTTTGGTGGGGGAGGGCAAAGAGGGGAAGCAGGCTATGGTTTCCTAGGGCCTCTTCATTTGAAGAGGGGCAATGCCTTGGTTACAGGAACTGACATCAGTAGATCTTCAAGAGGGTAAAAAAGTGTTTATTGTAAAATGTCTTTGGAAAACCTAGATGTGTCATTCCTAATCATATTTCTTTTTGCAGGACTTATCAGAGCCTTCAATGTACTCATATATGTTGTGAATTTTCAAGGAGACAGTGTTTTATAACTTATTTGATCCCTGAATGCCTCTTTCCCAGAACCTTTTATGGGGACCAACGCTCCATATAGCAAACTTGGAAGAAATAGTGGAATGGCTGCATCACTAAGAGCTGAGTTTCAGGCACAGTGGCCAGTGGAAGGGAGCCTTTGGACCCCACGCTCTCGCAGAGGTGGAGGCCAGCTGAGGAGGGGGGAAGAAAAGTACTATGTCTAGGGGTCCATTCCATTATAACTGGGGCAGAGTTCCCAAACACACCCCGCTTCATAATAGAAGGGCGTCTATGTCCCTGGGGATCATTCTAAATGACGGGGACAGGCACAAAGAGGTCAGAGTACCTCCAGGAGCCAGAAGGCAAAGCAGGATCCCCTGATCTGGTGTGTGGAGCTGGAGTCCAGCTGCGCCCTCTTTTCTCCCCTCAGGGTCCCCGCGCTCCCGGTGAAGAACTTGAATGGTACCGGGCCGGTCCATCCGGCCCTGGCAGGTGAGATCCAGCCCTGGAAGGACAGACGGGTGGGGCCCATGAGGCGTCGGCCCCACCTGTCTGCCCTGTGACTCCGCCCCTCGACGGGGATGGTGGGCGGGGCCCAGAGGAAACGCCCCTTACGGTTGGACGCTGACTCTGGGGTAGGCGGAGCCCGCAGAAGGCCCTCCATTCGGCTTCCGCCCGCCGTGGGGGCCGACGGGACCACGGCCCACCCACCTGAAGGCCCCAGGATTCCTGGGGTGGGCGGGTCCTGGGGGAAGGCTTCCGGCGCCCACCCAAAGGCGGGAGGACGGGGTGGGCGGGGACCGGTGGGCGCCCCGCCCCCTGACGGCCTCGCCCCCTCCCCAGGGATGACAGGGATCCTGCTGTGTGCGGCGGGCCTGCCAGTGTGCCTGACGCGGGCCCCCAAGCCCATCCTGCACCCGCCACCTGTGAGCAAGAGCGACGTCAAGCCCGTGCCCGGCGTGCCCGGGGTGTGCCGCAAGACCAAGAAGAAGCACCTCAAGAAGAGTACGCCATCCACGCCGACCCTGACCCCACTAACCTAAGCCTTGACCCCGAGCCCTCTGACCCCTAACTGCAATTTGTTCTTAGGACTTAGAACTCCACCTCCATCTCCTGATCTCAGCTCCCTTTCCCCTGACCCCCTCTGCCACCAACCCGATTGCGGCAACCGCTGACAGGTGACTCCTGCCAACCCCTCTCTGACCCCTGACCCCATCCTGAGCCAAGCCCTCAGGGGGAGACTCTAGGCACCCTCGAGCCCATCGCGCTGTGTCCTTGCAGGTAAGAACCCTGAGGACGTGGTTCGAAGGTACATGCAGAAGGTGAAGAACCCGCCTGATGAGGTGAGCGCCCGCGGGGGAGTGCTGGCCTGGGCAGGGGGCCACCTCGCCTCCCCACCCTCTGCAGTGGTTCTGTGTGTTATAGTCTCTCCTCCCAGCTTGGGGGTTCGCCTTTTCTCTTTTATGCAATGTCTTCTGATAAACAGAAATGCTTAGGTTCAATAGAATCATCAATCTCCTGATGATTGATAGCTTTCGTATCTTATTTTCGCCTGTATTTTCCACCCCGTGTTTAAGTTTTGCTTTTGATAGTTAAGTCTTTAATCCCTCTGGAGGGGGGTGCGAGGGAGCCTGTCTTCCTCTGCCATGTATCTGCATTCAGTATATGGGGTGACCTCTCCCTTTGCCAAATGGGTACCGGAGGCAGGGCAGTCTGCCACCCTTCGGAGCCTGGGAGCCTGGCCCCCGCCCAGGGACAGCGCTGACCTGAGGGTGTCCTGCCCTGGCTGGGCCTCAGTCTCCTCTCTGTGCCCCTGCCCGCAGGACTGCACCATCTGCATGGAGCGTCTGGTCACAGCATCCGGCTACGAGGGCGTGCTTCGGCACAAGGGCGTGCGGCCCGAGCTTGTGGGCCGCCTGGGCCGCTGCGGCCACATGTACCACCTGCTGTGCCTCGTGGCCATGTACTCCAATGGCAACAAGGTGGGCCGCACCGGCCAGTGGGTGGAGCCAGTGGGCGGGGCGCAGGCAGAGGGGCGGGGCCGGGATGCCTGGGGGCCTCACCGCCAGCCTCTCTCCCCGCCCCAGGATGGCAGCCTGCAGTGCCCCACCTGCAAGGCCATCTACGGAGAGAAGACGGGCACTCAGCCGCCCGGGAAGATGGAGTTCCACCTCATCCCCCACTCGCTGCCGGGCTTCGCTGACACCCAGACCATCCGCATTGTCTACGACATCCCCACAGGCATCCAGGTGAGCCCCGCCCCCTCCCCGCCCCCCCTGGCCTCAACTCCTCTGAACACTGCAGAGGCCCCCCCTACACCTGTCCACGGTTCAAGCCCCTGCTCCCCTCCCTACAGGGCCCCGAGCACCCCAACCCAGGCAAGAAGTTCACCGCAAGAGGCTTCCCACGCCACTGCTATCTGCCCAACAATGAGAAGGGCCGGAAGGTAGGTGCCCTGAAAGTGCAGGGGTGTGGGCGCTGGCCAGGGTCCCCCTCACCCCCAATCCCTGTTTCCTCCCTGCACCAGGATCCACCACTACCTCCTAGTGCACGCCCAGCCCTGCCAGTTGCTTCACACCCCCATCTCATCTCCAGCTTGGTGAGGTCGAGGTCTAGACCCCGTTTTACAGAACCCTCAGACAGGGCAAGTGACTTGCCCAAGGTCACACAGCTAGGAAGTGGGAGGGCCTGGATTTCATCCCAAGCAGTCCAGGCTCTTCACCACCGCACTCTGGATTGTCGGCTTCACTTCTTGTTTTTCAAGAGAAGCCAGACCTTCTGATTTTCATGTGAAATCTCCAAGTTTTTGAATATTGCCAAAGAAGTCACAAAATGCCTATTTAGTAAACCAGATACAGCTGAGGGCCTTCGATTTGAGACCCAGATGAAACAGGCAGATAACCTGGAAAGAGCTCTTACTGGGAGTCCACCTGGGGAAGCGGCCAAGCTGGGCGGCCCCCGGGAACGCTGCGGAGCTTGGAAGGCGCTAACGGAGCCTCAGCACGGCCAGAGAGGGAGGGAGGCCGGGCGGGGGCTCCAGCCGCAGGGCGGGGCTGCCGGGGCCCTCGCTCACCCCGCACCTGTCCCGGCGCCCGCCCCCCAGGTGCTGAGGCTGCTCGTCACCGCCTGGGAGCGGAGACTGATCTTTACCATCGGCACGTCCAACACCACGGGCGAGTCGGACACCGTGGTGTGGAACGAGATCCACCACAAGACCGAGTTTGGGTCCAACCTCACGGGCCACGGCTACCCGGACGCTAGCTACCTAGACAACGTGCTGGCCGAGCTCACAGCCCAAGGCGTGTCTGAGGCCGCGGCCAAGGCCTGAGGCCCGAGGCTGCCCACTTGCCCTCCTGCTTGGCCCCCTGGTCCGGCACTTGCCTCCCTCCGCCAGGTGTGTCCTGGCGGCCCAGGTTCAGGGCTGCGGAGGAGCCTGCGGAAGGAGCCAGAAGCATTCCGGAGATGTGGCTGGTGGTAGTTGGAATGCTGGGAGGATGGCAGGCCAGCCGGCTCCGACTTGTAGCTCCCCGAGAGGGTGCAGAGAGAGCACCAGGAACCACAGCAACCTCCCCACCAAAAAGACAGAGCCCCACCCCCTCACGCAAACACACGTGTCCTGTTGAACACATGCACGCACACCCACGTGCCTCTACTTACCCCCACACTGGGGGGGAAGAGACAGAAGACCCCTGTGATACTCCATGTGGATTCCCATCTGTGTCTCTGTCACATCTGTACAGGCTTGTCTGCAAACGGGATTCAGGTCAAGCACCTGGGGGCCTGCTGGGGCTCCGAGGGAAGGGGGCCCTTGGGAAGCTCAGCCTCCCCCCATCTCTGCCACCCGCTGATGGGCAGTCGTGGGCCCATGGGATAGAAGCCACAGATGAGTCAGCAGGCTTGCGAAGGGGCAGGCTGGAGAGAGGGGGACCCGAGGGATCTTATTTTGTGCTTGTGTCTCTTCATCCTTCTGGGACTCTGACGTCCTTCTTCTCCCTCCCATCCCCAGGCCTTATGTCTGTCCCAGATAAAGGCACTGTTCTCCTTTCCTCCCCACCCCATCCTCTCCACCAAATCGCTCCCAAACATCGAGATCCAAAGGCTGGAGCTTCTGGCTTCAGGAGCAAGACAAGGAGGCCTAGCTTAGGCCAGCAGGTCTAAAAAGCCGACCGGACAGCAAAGAGTCCATCTCCCTTTCCTTGGGAGTGGGCAGTGGGGTGGCTGATGGTCTTGGCCAACCAGGGGCCTGTTGCCCAGGCAACTCACCAGCTCCGCCTCTGTTGATTGGCTGCCACGATGGAAGTCAGCCAAGATTTAAAGGGACGCCAGAGATTGCTCTTTTGAAAACCTACCAGTCCCACTGTGGGTGGAGAAATAAATGGTCTTTCTCCTCCTCACTCAGTCTTTTCCTGCCGAGGGTGGGGGGGAGGGTGGGTGGCTCTGTTCCTGGGGGCCTCTGGTCCACCCCCATCGGCGAGCTTGCAACAAAACGATGACCCCTAGACCATTGCCCCTCTGCCTTGGGCAGCTGGAGATGGAGGGTCCCCATAATTCTCTTGTCTTGGGGTACACAGGGAATGTGAGGGTGACAGAGGCAGACCCTCCCAGCCCTAGTCCCCAAGAGGGCAGGGCTGAAGGTGCTGTTCTCAAGCACGGCACAAAACAATGCCTACAGCTGCTCCCCCCCCCCCCCCCCCCCCCCGCACAGTACTAGGAATGAGGGACCCCCAGCACAGTACTGGGGATGAGGGACTTGGGCTGGGAGCTGAGAGCCTACAGGAAAGCATGGAGGAGCTGGGAGACACGGTGATTGGCTCCTCGAGCCCCCGCCCCTGCCCTAAGGAAGGAGGGCCCTGTTCTGTCTAGGGACAGATCCCGGCATCTGCAACAAGCTTCCTACCAGCTCCGCAGCATCCCGGGATGCTGGGCGGCTGTGGCGGATGCCGTGGCTTCGGGCGTCCCCTGCTGGCCAGGCTCGGGATAGCGCCGCATCTTTCTGGGTCCTCCTTATCTCCAGACATGCTTTGGTTTCTGTCCCACCCTCTAGTCACACAAAACCAGAAATGAGCCCTTGGAGGCCCTTCCAGTTCTGGCAGTTGGGTGTTCCCAAATATTTTATCCTCTATGATTCATTCTCAAAATCTCTCTTCAAACCCTACTATACAAAATTGCCCAGCCCTGTGATTATCAAATCCTGTGTTTGACCCTATCATGGGGGAACTTGTTAAAAATCCTGATCCCTGTGCCCACACTCCCTCAGATTCTCATTCAGTAAATCTGGGTGGGGTCCAGGAATCCACATTTCTAGCAGACAACCTAGGGGGTAAGTTTTGGACCACAGTCTAAGAACCACCCCCGCCCCCCGGCCCCCGGCTCCCAAGCCACCTCTGTGGAACCCAGTTTGACAACCACACATCTAGACACTCCCTCCTTATTTTATACAGCATGAAGTGAGGTTCAAAGAGGGGTTAAGAACCTAGCCCAAGGTCTCCCAGGCTCCAAGGGTCCGAGCCTCCATTATTCCCAAGGGAACCTGATTCTGGAAGCTTGTGGTGAGGACTCTCGGCCAAGGCAAGGTTCAGGAAGATCAGTGAGGTTACACGGCTTGGCAGACATGGAAACAGGAAGGGCTGAGCCTCTTTAGTGCCTGTCTGGGGCAACAAGGCCACGTGGGTGTCAGGGATTCACGTACAGCTGTATCCAGCAGCTCAGGACCTGGCTGGCCTGGTTGGTGTGGGCAGAGGCCAGTCTGGTTTAGCAGAGACCTTCGCTGAGCCGAATGAGTCAGACTCCCTATCTCATCCACTCCCATCTGCCTCAGCCCAGAGACAGATTCATCCAGAGGGCTTCCATGCCCGAGACTAGGACATCTTCAGAAGCCTTCACGCTACCACAGCATCAACGAGGTACAGGACAGCCTCGAGGGGCCCGCTGGCTCCTTCCTCCTCCTTCCAGGCTGGCCCTGGCATCTCTTCAGTGCCCGAGGGGGCCCGGGGCCGCCTTCTGCTGCTCCCGCTGCTGGAACTCCTCGTGGGCTCTGTCCAGATCTGCGAGCACCTCCAGCAGGCGGCCAGCTGCCTCTCTCTGCCGGGCCAGGGCATCAGGACAGGCCCCTGTGAGGGAGACAAGGAGCCGCAGGGGCTCAGCCAGGCCAGGGCGGGCTGCCATAACCCAGACCCAATGGCTTTCTCAGGCTCCAGCCTGGCCCTGTGCCCTGAGAGCCCTCCGTCCCCCCACTCGCCACACCTGCTGGTGAACTGCGATGGGGAGAGTCGTGGGGAAGGACATAGGAGTGTGCTTAGCAAGTTACAGCAGGTGGCAGAGATGGCAAAGAAAGGGGACCTCCTTAGCCCCTTACCTTCCGTGGCCCCGGAGTCCTTCTCCGCATCTGCCTCTGGACTTGAATCTGTGCTGGGATCCTCCTGGAATTTCATCCTGGAAGTTGAAAGGGAGAAAGACAAGATTGGCCCCTGATTCCCCATCTTGTTCTCCACCCCAGAGATTCTCTGCTGGTTGCAGGAGACATGACAGGCCCCCACTAGTCTCCACCACCACCACCATCATCACAGCAAATACTTAGAGCGCCAGACACTATTATAAGCCCTTCACATGTATTAAGTCATTAAGTATCACAAAAAAATGTATCCGAGGTAGATACTTACTGTTGGCTCCATTATGTAGTCCACTGAGACACAGAGGTAAAGTAACTTGCCTAAGGTGGCACAGCGTAATAATAACCATTACCGTGTATTGAAAGCTGTGACCAGGCATCTACAAAATGCTTCATTTGACCCCTCAGGACAACCCTGAGGAGGGTACTATTATTATCCCTATTTTGCAGATGAGGAAATGGAGGTACAGAGAGGGTAAGCAATGTGCCCGAGATCACACAGCCAGTAAGTGGCTAGCCCTGAATGCGAAGCCAGGCAGGCCAGCTTCAGAACCCACTCTAGAAGGGGCTGGAACAAACTGGTCACTGAACAGGAGTGAAGCCCACCAGGAAGGAAAAGAACACATCGAAGGTCAGTGCCCATGTCTCAGGGGGCCCGCATATTAAAAGATCCGAGACCCCCTTCTGCACCGGGGCCTGCCTGAGGACGCCTCCCAGGCCTCCCCTTGAGCCCGCACACTGCGCACCAGCAAGCTCCTGAAGCGGACGGAAAGAATGAATGAATGAACGTGGGAGGCCAAGCTGGGCAGCTGGCCTGGCCGGTCATCGCGGGGCAAGTGGGCTGGACAGGGGCACCCACCTGAGCTGGTCCCGCCCCAGGAGCAGCTGCCGATACACCATCTGGATCTCAGCGTCGGGATCCAGCGGGTCGCTCCAGTCCCCCAGGGTGACGGCCGAGTGTGTGCGGCTGCAACCAGCAGCTGAGGGGAACACGGCCCCATCAGGACCGCCTCCCATCGCCCCCTCCAGAAGCCCCCATGGTAGATGGTGCCCAGGCCTCGACCCTTCTGCCTCTAAAATCACTCTTCCAACCCACTACTTCCATCAAGCCCCACTGCCTCCACTCCCGCCCCGCAGAGCAGTGCCTCACCTCCCTCTAGCGTCCTCCCGCAGTCCAGGCTCCAGTCACACAGACCCTTTCAATCCTTCAGCCCTCCCTGTGCCACCTCCGGGCCTTTGCTCATGCTCTTTGCTCTTAATACAACACCTCCTTACCCTATCCCTGTCTCCAACTTTCGTTGCTTAACGCCTACTCTCCTCAGGTCACATCTAAACAGCATCTCCTCCAGGATGCCCTCCTTGATCTCCTCCTCTGCGGCTGGGTCAGAGGCATTCTCTGGAGTCTCAAAAGCCGCATCTTGGTACTTAGAAGACTATATTACAATTGTCTGGCTATTCACTTGTCTTCCTGCTGAGCAAGCCTGATGTGTGTAGATGCTTGGCACATAGT